>NC_135393.1:13335022-13502522 GCF_051989625.1 Stigmatopora argus
CCACTGGACCGCCCTCATCCCACCCGCTCGCTTCCCGTTTTTACGCCCCAGTTGTGTAGCACAATAAGACTTCATGACAGGCTTGGCCTTCAAATGGTGGCTGACTTTTATTTAATCCGTGATACATCGCTATTTAAATACGTATTAAATCTTTCTACGAATGGCTAGGAAAAGCTGCCCACGTATTTAAGGAGACATAATGTGTCAGGATGTTTGTGTTTTGTTTATTTTTACACTCTGGTCTGCTGATAATGTGAACATGACCTGGCAGGATTCCCCTTGTATGATGTCGTTAGGCACGTCTCCTTAAAGCACATGTGTCAAAGTGGCGGCCCGGGGGCCAAATCTGGCCCGCCGCATCATTTTGTGTGGCCCGGGAAAGTAAATCATGAGTGCCGACTTTCTGTTTTAGGATCAAATTAAAATGAAGAGTATAGATGTAAATTAAATTTCCTGATTTTCCCTTTTAAATCAATAATTGTAATTTTTTTAATCATTTTTTTCCTGTTTTTAGTTCAAAAATCATTTTGTAAAATCTAAAAATATATTTAAAAAGCTAAAATAAACACTGTTTTAGATCTATAAAAAACTGAATATTCAGGGATTTTAATCAATTTATAAAAAAAAATCTAAATATTATATCTAAAATGGTCCGGCCCACATGAAATCGAGTTGACGTTAACGCGTTTCTGTGTTTTTAGTTGAAAAGTCATTTTGTAAAATCTAAAAATATATTTAAAAAAAAAGCTAAAATAAACATTGTTTTAGATCTATAAAAAATGAATATTCAGGGATTTTAATCCAGTTCTTATAATCAATTTTGAAGGAAAAAAAATCTAAATATATCTAAAATGGTCCGGCCCACGTGAAATCATGTTGACGTTAAAGCGGCCCGCGAACCAACCTGAGTCTGACACCCTTGCCTTAAAGAATGGCTGTTTTTATCTTAAATGTAAACCTTTGAGACCTTGTCCAAAAAATTAGGTTGATAACTGAAATATTTGCAATTTTTATTTAAGTTAAATTTATAGTACAATTGCCAACTTTCTTCCGAAAGAACCCACTTTTTTTAACGTCGGAATTTGAACAACGCGTCAAACTAGCCCGACCCACCCGAGTTGCACGGTGATTAACGATGTCTCTGTTTGTTGAGTTCATCGTGTGATTGATGCCTTAGGCTCGAGTCATCAGTTTCTCTCTTGTTTGGCACCCGCACACACATGCGCTGGTAATCACCTCGTTATTTTTTTTAATTAATGCATATCAAGATTTACCCCCTGGCAAGGATCATGTATTTCCCTTGCTGAAATGATTGCAAAATGAGAACACAACGCTGGTCTCCAATCTTAAAAAAAATATAATAATAATACATTAAAAAAGTAAAAGAATCAATTTTACATTCAGTATAGTTTTGTTTTTTTAAATGGTACATTTTATAATGAAATTAGAGTTTACCTAGTATTACAATCAAAAAAAGGAAACTAACATTTTACTTCAATAAAACACATTTTTTTGTCAGAAAAATAAAATTGGCTATTAATTGCATTGCATTGAGGTCATGAAAAAAAATCACTGACGCTAAATTAAATCAAATCAAAAATATCATATGCTCTGCTAATATCTTATCCGCATTTTCCCAAGCAGCTGTGCAGTTATTCACTATAAAGCCTCCCACACAACCTATCATTTGGAATTCCAGGGATGGCTGATGTGGGACCCCATAAAAACTGGCGTTCTCCACACAATGTACAATAAATCTAGTCCCGCGTGTACATTGCACCCTGGCATGTATTATCTTACAAACACCTTCCACATTTAAAAAAAACGCCAACCCCCAATCGCGTCACCGCAAATATGACACACGTAGTAAACACTCAAGGTCACGACGTCTCTTACCTCCCTTTGGGTTTAGCGCGAACTCTTCCAAGCCTGCCTCTAACCACAACGTTATAACGGGTTTATGGATTAGCCGGCGCTTTGGATTGGTGGCCACCCAGCATCCGGTTCTCACTTGTTAAAATGAATTTGTTCAGGTCCAAGGATTACCAAACCTATGGATTCTTATCGCTTCGAAAAATTTCAAAAAAAAGTGCCGGCCCGGGGCCAAATCTGGCCCGCCGCATCATTTTGTGTGGCCCGGGTAAGTAAATCATGAGTGCCGACTTTCTGTTTTAGGATCAAATTAAAATGAAGATTATAGATATATATTAAATTTCCTGATTTTTTCCCCCCTTTTAAATCAATAATTGTATTTTTTTAATCTTTTTCAGTGTTTTTAGTTCAAAAATCATTTTGTAAAATCTGAAAATATATTTAAAAAAGCTAAAATAAACATTGTTTTAGATCTATAAAAAACTGAATATTCAGGACTTTTAATCCAGTTTTTTAAAATTCATTTATTTAAAAAATCTAAATATTATATCTAAAATGGTCCGGCCCACGTGAAATCAAGTTCACGTTAAAGCGGCCCGCGAACCAACCCGAGTCTGATACCCCTGCCTTATTTGAAAATGAACGAATACGTTGCTATTTTGTTGACATCTTTCATATTGGATTAGCTTCACAGCCCATTTACATCGTAATAAAATATTTGTACCCTCTGCTTGCTAGGCTCAAGTAATGATACCCATTAGTAGGCCATTGTTTTAAGACAAGGCAACTACACAACATTACATTGTTACGATGTAAAATTACTTTCTTTGGCATTTTTTTTTCTGTAGCCTATTTAGGCAGCACATTAATATTTCAGGAATACATTAGAGTTTCTGTATCACCCCATTGCTTAATTGCCTAGTGAACACACATCATTGTTAAGATCACAACAATCAAATGTTACTTTCTCTTTGGATTTCTTCTCCAAACCGTTCAGGCAGCAGATTAATGAGGACTTTATGCATTGTAGTTAAATAGCTAAATGAATCCAGACAGCAAGTATTACTGGGCATTTGCAAAAGAAAATGTAATTTGGGCCAGATTAAATACTGTACGTGGGCCACAGGACATACTTTGCTCACCCCTGATGATCTCCGCAGTGTCCATAATAAAGTGCGGTGTCAGAAGTAATAACGACCATGATCGTATGCTAATGATGACATTGTTCGAAGAGAAGGGCGCAATTCCCGTTAAGATCGGCGCAGCCCCCCACAGCCTTTGAAGCGGCCGAAACACAACGTGATCTGTGGAGGTGATTTCCAGTCGGTGCCTTAATGTAATATTTATACGCGGCGTTATGTGCTAAAGATCAGCAAACGTGCAAAGGATGTATGGAGAAAAGGCGCACACATAAATAATATAGTGCAAGGCCGTAATTAAAAGAAGAGATGTCATGGGAAACAAAGCGTTGTTTTTATGATCTGATGGAGTTCAGGTTGCAAATTAAGATTTACAACTGTGTTTCAAATGTAGGTTATTTTCACAACTGTTGGCCTGGTTTCCAAATTAGGATTTCAAGGAATCATTGGGTTAGGACAAGGGTGTCGCACTCTGGTTGGTTCGCGGGTCGCTTTAACGTCAACTCGATTTCACGTGGGCTGGACCATTTTAGATCTAATATTTAGATTTTTTTTTAAATAAATGGATTAAAAGAACTGGATTAAAAGCCCTGAATATTCAGTTTTTAATAGATCTAAAACAATGTTTATTTTAGCTTTTTTAAAATATATTTTTAGATTTTACAAAATGATTTTTGAACTAAAAAACACAGAAAAAATGGATTAAAAAATTACAATTATTGATTTAAAAGGGGAAAAATCAGGAAATTTAATATACATCTATACTCTTCATTTTAATTTGATCCTAAAACAGAAAGTCGGCACTCATGATTTACTTTCCTGGGCCACACAAAATGATGCGGCGGGCCAGATTTGGCCCCCGGGCCGCCACTTTGACCCTGGGTTAGGATGTCAAATAAATAGAGGTATAATGAAAAGTTGTTGTTGTTGTTGTTGTCTTGGGTTGGAGTTTCTAATTGGAGTTCTGAGACATATCTAGGGTTTCTCATTTTGATTTGATGCCAAGGTTAGGATTGGAAATCAAGGTTTTTATTCAGATTTTGGATTCAAAACAGGTCTGGAAATTGGCTTTTAAAACTAGATTTAGGTTTCCATTTTAGGGTCTAAAGTCAGAGTTCAGCTTTCATGTTTTTAAGTATGAATTTTAAACATGGGTTCATCTTTCAAACTGAGCTCAGACCTTCAAAGTACATTTTTAGTTACGGGTTTTATAGTTTAGAAGTAGAGTTAGGGTTTATTTGCATTTCAGTATGCCTTAACTAAAGGCAAAAATGGGTTGTAAGGAACTACATTTACAAATCTTTTCAATCGAATGTACACATAATAGTTTTCAACATCCCTTATAACAACTCTTTTGTTCCCTATTAAATTCACGCCTTTTACTTTAATATTTATCAACAGGTATATTCGTTTGTCGGAACTATTGTACTTTCTCCGAAAAACTATTGTATAACACCACCGCACTGTAACATAATGAAGTTTGTCTGACTCAATCATATCCGTTGAAGCTTTTGTGCGCGTAGAAAAGGAGAAGGAACAAAAGCAATCTGCAGTGTATGAACAGCATCAGAGATAAAGATATTATTTGAGGAATCGCATTGTGACGAAGCAGGCATCAGCTTGCACCTGTTGAATTTCACCCTGACAAAATCTTCTAACATGGTTCGTAATGTTTCCTCCAGTTGTGCACCACTGAAAGCTAAAAATAAATGTCAAAACTCAGTGTTTATAAGTAAAGATAGACATCTTACGCATAAATATGGAGGAATCCACTTGTTGAATTTCATTATAATGATAATAAATCTTTACTTCCTTGAGTATAGTTTTCGGATATACACACGACTGATGAAAAATGTGTTCATTTTTGTCAATTTGTCTTGCCTTTTATTTAACCACACTTTTCTCATCAAACTGAACAGAAGAACTTTAAAATTCATCGTCTTATGCGTTATATAACAACCGGAAAACTCTCTCATAGATAATGTAAAGTGCGTAATTACCGGGCGAGTCGTCAGTGGAAACGTGCTCCTTTTCATCATCTGATTATCATCCGAAAATGTTCGCAGCCATGTAATATTTCAAGAAAGGATGTAGGGCACACGCGGCGCCGTGTGGTGCAGATAAAACGAGCGGCCTCGCCCCGAGCGCCACTGCGGGGGAAATGCATTTGCCTTCTAACTTGTTTTGACGGGCACCATTCCCGCATAGGGAATTCAAATCAAGACAAATCCTTACAAGCCCCTGAAATCCGATAAACACCAACGTGTCGTCCATAGTGCGCAGACAGCAAGATTAATAACCATTAGCGCCAACATCCTCGCTCCCGCTGCACAAACGCTAAATTCATATTTACGCTCCATTACATTTTTCTCTTTTTATTCTTGGATCATTAGCAAAGCATGTTTGTTTCGATTACCGCAACCGGTTGTCATGAAAGGCTTTATATTTCAAAGTAGGGTCAGTGTTTCAAGATAGGTTTCGACTTTTAAATGACAGTTCGTATTAAGGTTTTCAAAGTAGGGTTGGTGTTTGCAAATAGGGTTCAAAGGCAGACGGAGGGTTTCTCATTATTGGATTGGATTGGATAACTTTATTCATCCCGTATTCGGGAAATTTCGTTGTCGCAGTAGCAAGAGGGTGAGGATGCAGAAATAGGAAAGGCATTTTAGACATAAATAGATAGGTAATAAGTAATTAATAAATATATAAATAAATAAGCGCGTTGCTGAAATATATATATATACATATACATGTACATACACGTATATATACATATAAGCACATATATACATACATACACAGATGTACATGCATGCATACGGTAGGTCTTAACACTCAGCCATTTGTTTTGTTAAAGAGCCTGACAGCTGATGGGAGGAAGGATCTGCGGAAGCGCTCCTTCCTGCAATGAGGGTGCAGCAGTCTATTGCTGAAAGAGCTTCGGAGGGACTCCACAGACTCATGCAGGGGGTGTGAGGTGCTGTCCATGATGGACATCATCCTGGTCAGCATCCTCCGCTCTCCCACTTCCTCCACAGAGTCCAAAGGACAGCCCAGAACAGAGCTGGCCCTTCTGACCAGCTTATTCAGCCTGTTATGCTTTGGTTTTCAATTAGGATTTGAAACAGGGGCTGAAGGTTTTTTTTTTTAGATGCAGGTTAGGGTTAGGATTTTAATTTAGCGCTCTTCAGAAGTTGACAACATAATTGGAATTTGAATGGATGAATGGATGCAGTGGTTCATGCACGTTTCGTATTGCGGCAGTTGGATTGGCAGTTTGACGGTGTTGCAAGAGAGCGTAGAAGAGAGACAGAGACTCTTGCTTAGCTAATCAATGCTAACAGTCATGTTCGAGTCAGTGCGAACACGGCGTCATATTTGCAGCTCAATGTGGCGTGAAGGATTGGCCCTCCCCATACCTCTCACCCTGCTGCTAAGAAGATGAAATTGGCAAGATGGTGGAGAGTTTTCATGCTCTGTCGCAATTTCTTTTTGTTTTAGTCTATGGATTAGTTGCAGGATCTGATGAAATCAGAAACATCGACTTGAAAAATGACATGTTGGATTATCCCTTATGTTCTGGTAATCTTATTTTATTGTTTTTTAAGGTTGTGGTTGTTTTAACAAAAACTTTTGAAACACCCCTGTTGCAATTTTTGAAGTTGCTGCATTAGTTCTGACAAGGCTTTCAATAAATACTTGCTTACAATAAAAAGGGAGGACATCTGTGAGTATCTTTGCTTGTTAGGCAGTGGTATGAGTATGGATCTTACACTCGACAAAAAGGTGAAGGGACAAAAAAGTTGTCCAGGGTTTTTTCCGGTAATTGGTGTGGAGACAAAGCAAAGAATCCTCCAGAGCGCCTTGCGACCAATCGATCCCACATCTAGTGGTCCAATTGTCACGATAACTATAGAGTAACTGATCACTAACAAGAAACGCTGTATATAATGATAGATAGATAGACATTTATGTAACCTTGTGTTGTATGTTCAAACTTGAACTGCATTTTCATACTACCAGTAGCATTTTAGGATAAATGTCCTGACTGCCCTGATTGATTGATAGGTTTACTAAAAGAAATAGAGAATTTAATTATCAGTTGCTAAGGAAGGCATACATTTTTGGTGAAAAATTCCAAAATTCGGTACTCGGCCATTTGGTCGCCGGACTTTTGGTCGCCGGACTTTTGGTCGCCTGACGTTTGGTCGCCGGACGTTTGGTCGCCGGACGTTTGGTCGCCGGATGTTTGGTCGCCCGGAAGGTTATTGATAATTACAATTTAAAATTGTTGCTCAAATTCCCTAAAAACAAACTGCGAATTATTATTTAGTCAACTTAATGCCCTATTAATTATTAGGCTAAAGAAAAGCTCAAAATTTCCCGGACTTTTATTGTTTTTTGTTGGAGAACTTAAGACCCTGACTGACGTCCCTTCCTAAGGGGACAACTCATGTACATACAAACTCTTATATACTCATACGTCCGCTCAGTGAAACTGCTCAGGGCCATTGTTGGCTTTTATTGATGCGTAGACCTTCTTGTTCTACCTTGTTTTGTAGCCGGACTTTTGGTCGCCGGACGTTTGGTCGCCGGTTGTTTGGGTCCGGGCGACCAAACGTCCGGCGACCAAAAGTCCGGCGACCAAACGTCCGGTCACGCTAAAATTCCTGGGTCCCCAAGTTATCGGACCCTCAAAAAAAGATGATACCATAAGTTTGTATGACCGTAAAGAACAGGATCAGGAAACTGTGAAAGACAAGAGGCTAGAGAAGAAGTGGATCTTGAGACAACTGAGGAAGGTCTAGAGAAAGTCGATTGCAAAGTGCTCCGAGAGAAAGTACCGCATGAGGAAGTCAGGAGTGGCAGAGAAGTATGCTAGAGTAGTGGGAGCCATGTTTGAGGGCAGTAGAAAAAAGTGTGGTGCAGGTGTGATTGGGGAGAAGATGGATTTATGCGGTGATGGAAGACGGGGGGCAATTGGTTGGTGTAAGTGATGGAAAAGTATGACACGCTGTGGCGACATACAGTCATTGAAAATTATGTAAATAAACTACCATAGTAGCCCTGTGAAGACTTATGCATTAAATATAGTGTAAATATATTATATATTATTTCTGCATAAAGGATTACGTAAATATGGTATGTTTTATTCAAATGAGAACACGTGGTTGGAAAAAATGGAGTGAGGTTTTTTTTGTTTTTTTCTTGTCCAGTAGAACATCAGTTCATGGACGCTGGACCGCACATGTAAATAAGCATGTCAGTCAACATTTGATACATTAGCATAAATGCAGTTACATATGTGCTAGCAGCATTTTGTTCGGGGGCACAAGCCTTGGGGACGAGGTGAATGTGGGTCACTTTGCACTCGCATTCTCTGCTCTTCCAGATGTTTGTTTGTTTGCTTGAAAAAATGAACAGATGTGTGATGCACAGTGGGTGAAGCACCATTGATGTTGTTGTGTTCTCTGCGGCCCAAAAGAGCCATTTTAGCCTTTTGTTGCCATGGCGGCAGAGAAGAGCACACCAAAGAAGACACATTTTTGCTTGACATTTTTCTGCAGTATAGATCATTAAATTGAGTGAAAACATGGTACATTTATGACAAGTTGCCATAAACACACATGACATAACTATGTCGAAGGAGAGGTGTATGCATGAAATATGATGTCAAAAGGTATGTTATAAAATATTTAATCCAGTGTGGTTGGGATGTTGTATAAAGCTTAAATAAATACAGAAAGCAGTCATTTGCAATTCCTTTTCAATCTGACCTAACGATAAAAGTATGCTGCATTAGCGTTTTATATAATACATCAAATATGTACATAAATATGGCCCTTGCTTTTGTATGGCACAAAAACATGATGTAAAGATTGTACATAAGACAATTCATAGAAATTGAATATGGTATAAAGAGTGTAAGACATTAAATTTGTTGCAAATATGCTACATTATAAGGAGATACTATATACTATATGTCAGTTTGCTCCAGGGGAGGTTTATTCATGGCTGTAGGAAAAGGCAGGACAAGTGCAATGAAACTTTTGCTACACATTCCTCATGCGTGCATGTGTGCACAGCTAAACACACATTTGTGCCGCTCTGGTGCTGTTTGTACCGCGACGACGACGACAACGGTGACGGCTCATTTGTCAACGTCTGCGCTAAAAGTGGATCTTGATTCAAGCTTACCCGCACGTCGCGTTCTCCAAGCCTTTCAATGATTGTCTATTTTTTCTATGAACGATTCTACATAGAACATACTGTGGATACACAGCTTTATAATTGTAAAACAAGGCTCCTTTACCCTGCTTGACCTTTTTTCTTTAATGCAGCAGGGTTTCATCTCCTTTTTCTCTCTCCACATGTGATAGACGGTGCTGTTATTTTACTTCTTGGCCCTCAAACCAGTGGAAACTTGAAGGTGCTTTTCATCAGCAATTTTTGGCACAGGTGTCTTCGCCGTGGTTGCCCAAATCTAATTCACACTGTCTGTCTTTGGGGTACTTTTGGCTGTCTTGAAACCAGCGTCGTGCTTCAAGTATGGGTCACATGGGTCACTCACTTTATTCATGACTCATTCTTGGACAATGTGGGCCTATTTGTTGGTGATATAATATCACTATCCCTTCTTAAATACATTTTTATAGTATACAGCAGACTTACAATCATAAGCATTACAATGTAAAATGGTTTCTGCAATAATAGTTGCCGTTTTTTTTTGTTTGAAGATGAGATATCAATAATTTAACCTGATGGTGGTACTTTTTGGAGGATTATTTGAAAGGATAATGATTAGTCCCAGCAGAAAAGGGAATACTTAAAATATTTTTATTATAGTTTTGTGGGCTTTTTTAAAATCAGTTTAAATATGTGAGGAGCATGTGGTAGGACTCCAAACATTTTTTTCTATGATGGCCACCAATGTGACGGCGTCCTGTTGAAAGTATGAACTCAAGGCTGTGCTAAATAAATCATGTTGGTTTTGGGTTAAAGCGGCAATAAAGCAGCCATTTTGCCGCTGCTTAAACATGCTCGTGTGTTCTTCATCTTCTTCTGTAGTAAATATTTAAATTGCAGACCCTCACCACAGGCGGGCCTTATTCCATCTCGTCAGCTTGGCTTCACACGTGCCCGCTTAATAATGCACACCGTCTTGTTAACAGGAATTTATGGCCCCTTTGTGTTTTCATGTCCTTTTTGACATATGGAGTGAGCGCTTTTACATAAAGATGAAAAATGTAAACATCAAGTTTACATTTCTTTGAGTCAAGTTCCTTGTTTAGCAACCACAGATGGTAGAAATGAAATGACCATGGGCGCTAAGTGATGGCTCAATACGTATGGCGACGAGTTTGGCACGAGGTGCAGGGTACACGGTCGATTGGTCGCTGGTCTTTTGGTCGCCCGGAAGGTTAGTGATAATTACCATTTAAATCGTTGCTCAAATTCCCTAAATACAAACTGCGAATTACTATTTAGTCATACTTAATGCCCTATTAATTACTAGGCTAAAGAAAAGCTCCAAATTTCCCGGACTTTTATTGTTTTTTGTTGGAGAACTTGTTAAGACCCTGACTGACGTAGCTTCTTAAAGGGACAACGCATGTACATACAAACTCTTATACACTCACACGTCGGCTCAGTGAAACTGCCCATGGCCATTTTTGGCTTTTATTGATGCGTAGACCGTGTTGTTTTACCTTGTTTTGTCGTCGGTCTTTTGGTCGTCGGTCTTTTGGTCGCTCGTTGTCGCGGTCGGGGCGACCAAAAGACAGCGACCAAAAGACCGCGACCAAAAGAGCGGCGACCAAAAGACCGACGACCAATCGACCGCACATGAGGTGCAAGTAGCAAGGGCTTTAATTTTTACTTGTTTTGTACAGGACTTGTGTGGTTTTGCAATTAGGAAATATAAAATCAAAGAATGCTGTTAGAGGCAATCTGAACGAGCCATGTTTTTGTCAGATATTTTTCTTGTTGGCATCCATTATTAATTGTTGCGTGGTGTGGAATTCTGTCCATTTTAGAAATGGGCAGAAAAAATAAAGAGCATTGATTCTTTCTCGATATATTGTATTGAGTAGAAACGAGAAGAAGATGGGGGGGGCTGCTTCATACAATGGCAAGTTGGCGGTCGGAGTTTGCGAGGTGATGCCCGCCCGCTTACTGGCAAGTCCAATTCTTCTCTGCTCAGCGATGCTGCGTGGGCCGCCAACGCCGCTTCTGCTGTATAAATAAAGCTGGCTCAGCCAATGGGAGAGCGGCAGAAAGAAGGACGATGCGGGAGGAGAGGAGGGGAGGTGTGGGGAAGGACGTTCACATGGGAGAAGAAAGTAGGAGAGGGAGGATGCAGTTGATCGCATTGAGAGGAGCCACAGAGAATGATTGCACCATATATGGTAACTTTGGAGAACACGAGAGGGAACAAGTGTGACGGATGTGAAGATCAACCCTTCAAATTGTGTGTGTGTTTGTGTGTGTGTGTGTGGTGCTCGTATTACACCATCAGCGTTAGTCACCGCTCGCCATGATGAATAGAGTTGAAGGTAGCTTTGATTCGGTATCTGCAGGACTAGAAAACATCCTACAAGATTATTACCTAGGTAGTATCAGTTGTTAGGAAATAATAAAGGAGGGACAAAAAGGGTTTTAGAAAAAAATATGAAAACGGACAAGTCTTTTTGTTGTAAATGTGAAGAAAAATCAAGAATCTTTTTCAGTTGTTCAGCAAAGTGGGCGGATAACTTAAACATGTTTAGGCTTCTTGCAACATCTTTAAAAAAAATCATGTTTTTTTGCACGTCCGTCTCATTCATTGTGGACGAACTTCTGGCATGTGATACTTTTATGGCTGCCATTTAAAACGCCAGTCTGAAAGGTCAGACATCAAGAAAATTTGGATTTATGCATTAAGATCTACAGTCATTACATAGCCTAAATTGTTGAGAAATATAATAAGTACCGTTAGATTCACGCTTTAGGCCTTAAGGCTTACGGGAAGAAATTTGCTGCGTTCACTTGTATAGAGCTTTACTTTTCAGAGAGACAAGAGTTCCTGTCCATAAGGTGATTATAAGTGGTTGACCTAACAGAGGAAACTTTACACGTAACCTCCAAAAAAGCCATGGAAGTCATCCTGTCACGCGCGATTAAACGTGCCCGTGTCATTTATTTCCAGTAGAGTCACAAGTCATCAAGGCAGCGACCCGGCTACTGCTTGTTCTACGGTCTCTCAAGCCCCCCACACCCAAAAAATCCGGTTTGAGCTTGTCTGCTGACTTTTAGCACGTTCACTGTGCGTTTGCATCACTCCAATGCACCGCTTGATTGAATTAGTGACGATAGCAACTTCATGATTAAGTCATTTTGCGTCTTGGGGGCGGTGGTTGAGTCGGGGTGTTCATCTGATTTCCTGACCAGAGGCGGAGTTAGCCGCAGTTTTATCAGCTTGTTAAGAACCAATAAAAGCAAATTGAATTGCTGTTTTATGACAAGGTCTTGACATTATAGACCCCTTCTTTGAGTGATGTTTATGTCTGTGCAATCGGAAGCTTTTGATGGAGTCGTTGCCGCAACGCATACGTCTGCGATGATTGTAAAAAGTGTGGCTATTAAGAAGGAGAGATTAAGTGTCCAGCTATTATTCGTCGGTACAGAAATAGCTCGGTATGTCTTGAGTCTGGTAGGCGACATTTATACTGGTTAGCGGTTTAACAACGTTGATAGGTTCACCAATAGGCATTCCCAAATGCACGCACAAATAAAGAGACAAGACAATCTTCTGGGTTTTCTTACAAGAGGTTCATTCTGGCGTCACACGCATCTTTTCCCTGTTTATTAGCTTCAAGGACCCTAGTTACAATGGACATCTCAGCTCTCAAGGGAGGGTTGGGAGACAGGAGTGAGACGTCAAATAGTCAAGGACCCTAGTTTCAATAGACGTCTTAGCTCTCGAAACAAATGAAGGTCATGTAGAGCGCGAAGGTTCTTCTCCACATTCCAGTTGTTTGGTCTAACTAAGGAGCAAAGCATTTACATCGTTGCAAGCAGATGTACTAGAATAACTTTTCTAATGTTAATAAGCTAAGTAAAGCAAAGCGTTCTTCATTGCGAGCAAATGTATAATAATGTAAGACTAATAACCCTAACAAACGTGAAAGCCAGACTTGAAATCAGTGGTACACAACCAATTGTGAATCAGTTTGACAACTGACTGTCGTTTTTCTGTTCTACACAGCAACGTGCTGTGATGTGCTGTGGGTTTGATGTTTGCAAATGTACTTGTACAAAGATAACCTTAAGTTTCGAAAAATGAACAATTGTGAAACCAAGCAAAAGTGGGTTGTTTACTTTGAGGGGGGATGTGATAGACTAGCTTTTTTCTGTGAATCCTACTGCGTGGGATAACCAAAGTGAAATCTGAAGACGTGGCTGGTTGAAAAATCAGTAAATATTTGTGTTTTTTTTCTTCTTCAAATGTTTAAGTAGTGCTTGGCTTCACAAAGTTTCTATCTAACAAAATAAATAAAAGCCAGATAACTGTATGGCTAGAAAAACATGTTTCAACACTTCCAGTCCGTTTTTATACATTACACATGTTCTTAATGTCAAATCCACTACTTAACCGAAGTTCAGTTTTGAGTTTCAGATGGTAGAATAACATTTTCCATCAGAACGTGAAAATTAATATGAAATATGTTCACTTGAAATGTAAATTTCAGCTTTTTTTTTTACACTGTATGTACACATTAGACTGTGAAAATATATTAGCGAGATAACAAATATAAGACGCAAAGACAAAGACCAAAGATGCTCATAGGTATAAAAAAAATGCTTTAATGCGGGAGATTATTTGCTGAAGCTATAAACAACCTGCAAATCTTTGAAAACACACGTTAATCTTAGAGAACATATAATTTGTACATTTTGTCGTGCAGCAAAACCGGCAGAGTCATCCGTCAGGGGAAGCAAGCAATTATGAACCCGAGCTAATGAGAATTTCATAACACTTTGGGTATTTACATTTGGATTGGTTACACAACAAAACCCAGTTTGTTTGTCGCAACGTAAAACCACAGCACTCTCTTTGGGTGAAGAACAAACAATTGCGTCGAGCAATGCATTGTTTTTCTTTGACTAATTGTCTTCCTGTAGTTGAGTGTGACCCAGTGACAGCTGGTCGGGACAATTCCACTAGGACGTCCCTTCATGTTGGAGGCTTTTATTGCGTCCCACTGCTGATCTTCTAGTCTGTGTTTTTTTTTTCTTTTTGGGAGCAAGCATCAAAAAGGCAACGATGCCAGGCGGGCAGGGGGTGCGCAGAGCTAAAAGGCAAAAGAGGGACAAGAGATGCTGCTTGCTGGTGACATCATTGCTTTTAGAACGGCGGCAGTAGCGCCCGAGCGGCCCTCAGGCCAGCCAGCCCCCAATACGCTCTCTGCACTCTTGTGTACTTCCCTCCCACTGAATTATTCAGCTCAATCCTGATGGAGAGACTCAGACTGCATTTGTCTGTGTACGAAATAGGTGAATGCGACTCGTCTTTATCTGTGAAATGAGGAGAGGGTGAAAGATTTGGCTGGAGAAAAAGTGATTGAATAGGTCAGGGATAGAGTGAATAATAATATGAAAACACAATTTCCTAAACTTTGCAGTTACATTTATGTACAATGAACAAAATTGTGCCCCAGCTTAGATAGTATGGTATACATTTCTGTCATGTTTGTAAATGTTACTGTAGTTAGTGAATTCTGTGACGCCTCTGACTGTGGGATAAAGGACTACTAGGTCTTTTGCCCAAACCGTTCAGCACTAACGTGTGCTGTACGTGAACGCATTTGTGTCAAAGTGTGTGAATACAACGGCACTTCATCTGCACTCCAAAAAGAGACCGAAGGAGGAGATGACGCTCCACTTTTTCCAGCAGTGAATCATCTCTTACGGCCCATCTCGGCACGACACGCGCAACCACACACACAGACGCACACAACGTTAAGTGTATTAAGCAGCAATGGAGTGAGCTGGAGGAGTGTCATCCTCCATGCTTTTCAGGATAAGGACTCAACTCGGCCACAATTGTTGGATGTAGGTTAGTTTTTTGATCCATCCGACTATTTTCTCTATCCCTCACAAGGTTTGTTGATGCGATTGTTGACCATGAGCCAGTCAGTTACCATATTTTCTCGCATATTTGCATAATATACGCCGTATTTGTCGCTCAAAAAATGATGACTGAATCAAGGGTACATCTTCTATGCGCACAAATTAAACTTGACATTGACGAAACTGCAAGGTGACAGACGCAATGCCATAACGCAAGACAATGCAGCCGATAAGGTCATTTATTCCAAATTAGAGAAAAGATAACCAGATAAAACGCTAAACTAAATTTATTTTGAAGTCTATGAATGATTTTTTTTTAAATACACCGTACCTTGCATAAAATGTGAAAAAATTCGCTCACTTGTGCATGCCATTGCTCGCTCAGGGCGCCGCCATCTTACCGAGGGCTGACAAACTAGACCGCTACAGACACACTTTCTGGTTGTACTGCTCACGTGACTTCCTTTTTCAATTAGTCCAGGTGCAGGTAACACTCTTTTGGAATTTGCAATCCAGCAGACGATCCTTTAGATTCATACAGTATCTCAGAAATAGCACGTGCGATGATTTTTCTTAAGATTTTCCCTTCAAAGTAACACATTTGTACTCCCTATTAAAACCATAAATATGGAGGGGAAAATTGTGACTCAGGGGGCGTCTTATACGCGGAAAATTGTAAAATAAAACGTTTTAAAGCAGGTATATGGTACAAGATCTTTTTTAATCCTTTAACGGTTTTCCTCACTTTTGTTGGAATTGGGGTGTTGGGTTTTTGATTTTTTGGTTCTACGCGGTTTTCTCTTTAAAACATAAAAGAAACAAACCCTGTGGCCTTTCTTCAAGAGAGAGAAACGGTTCGAAACCACAAAAAAAACGTAGCGGACAGTCCAATAAGATGCCTGTCAAGAAATCCAATACATGAGCCGATCCACAAATGCGGCTCTTCTGGTGTAATTTAAATCGGAAATTGGATTTAGGGTTTGAAATGTCTTTTTTTTTTTTAGAAGACGTCCAAGGGCCAAACAAGAGTGCGGTTCCAGTTTCTGGAGAAAAAGTATGGCTATTACCACTGCCGAGGGTTGCGGCTTATACGCGGAGGCGGCTAATATGCGAGAAAATACGACTTGTTTATCTGTGAGCTTTTCTCAATGTTGCTGTGTTAGTATGTAACTGACTTAGCTTGTCAGTGAGAGCGAGTGAGGTGTCGAGTGGGCAGGGAAGGTTTTGCAGAGATTTACGATCTGATGGAAAGTGTAGAGTGTGGTGAGTTACCTCTTATTACCAATGAACTGGTGTGATTTCATTGAAAAGTGATGTCAGGGATATCAACAGGAGTTTTTCTTTTCTCTCGCCCCTCAATCACATGGATTTTTCTGCTGCTTGGTTGATGTATGTGTTTTTGTTAATGTGTGTGTTGTGGCTTCGAAGGCGTCGTAGGTGATGGCAGCCATAGCCTGTTATCAGTGGTCTGCTGTCTAATAGCCACTGGCTTTAAGCATCTGGCATCAAACAGCCCCCACAAGATGCGTTAACACATTCACGCCACCCCCACAGATGAAATGGCCAAATGTGTTTTCGTGCATATGCGGAAACACAAAGCAAGCGGGTGCTCTTTTTTATTTCTTACCGCCGGGAATCGCCGGGCAGCTTTTAATTAGTTTGAGAAATAGATTCACTTATCTGCTCTTTGACACATGGGCCACGCACTAACTACATAAACACCAGACACACACAAACACACCTCCCATACCAGCCTGTGTGTACTTGTCCGTGTGCGAGGACCTATCCCATCCATCAGGGGTGTCGGAGAATGAGTCCAGGCAGGTGTGTGTGAGGGAAATAAATCTAATGCCGTCTGTGGGCTAAGCTTTGATTTGCCATGGAAACGGGGGCTGTTGTGTGAACAAAGTTGCAAAAAATACAAGTGGCAGTGGTGGGATATGGAATGGATGTGAGTTGTTTAAGTCTTGTGAGGTTTGTGTGATTTAGTTAAGATATTTAATGTAGATTTTTTGAGTGGAAGTTGCTGAGGTGTGGGAAGATTTGTTGGGCTGTCATAAGATGTTCCAGTAGTACTCAAGTCTAAAACTAAATGTCAATTTATTTCGTTTTTTTAAACTCCATTACTTTTATGATAAGCAATACATTTGCAATGTTTACAAGCAGCAAGTTTTGCAACGCTTATCTTTCAAGCCTTTTAGCTCAAATTACTTAACATTTGCAACTTGTCTACAAACATTGAACACTACGTCTGAACTATTGACGGTAGATTAAGTACGTTGCCTTCCGCTTGTGAGTGGATAAGTGGATCACATAGCCGGCTGGCTTTGAACCGAGCAAATTCATCTAAAAATGAAGTGTGTTGCGCCAGTAAGGGCATCCATTCCAGTTTTAAAAATTCCAGCCAGCATAATTGCTATGGCGACCACTCATATATTCCTGTTTTGGTCATCTGACCGAGCTGGCCCAAGTCATTGTCCCCAGGGTCTGTAACCTCATTTGCATCTGGCTGAACTATGGCAAAAGTGAGAGAATCAGACAGGCAGCAATTTAATTATGTGGTAAAGTTAAATAAATAAAGAATGACTGCCGTATCAACTTTTCAGCTTCATAAGATGACTTATATTCTGACAGAAGTGGCTGGAGTCCGATTGTATTTGCGGAACCCACCCAATTTTGGGTGGACGATTTGCTGGAGAGTTTTTAGATTTCCTGCAGTCTTGTAAATACCTAAATTTGCTGAAGTCGGTCATGATTTTACTGCAGTTGTGCAAGGTTTTGGAAAGGCTCACTAGATCCAGTGTGCTGCAGACTACTGCTTTAAGTGTGTGTGATTTTACGTATATATTTTTTGTGTGTAACTGTTTCTGCTTGTGTGTGTTTGGCAAAGTGTGCAGGACTCTCAAAAAAGACCCTGCCATGAGTTCTTTACTATAATGAGCCATTCCGCCTTTAGCAAGTCTTGTTCATTTTCTCTCTCTCTGTCTGCACAATTAGCGATTTGGCTTCTTTTTGTTGCTGTTTCTCCCAGAATACATTCTGCTCTCAGGTGGCAAACAGTCGGTGGTATTTAGTAATTGCATTCCTGATTGGGCTCCTGTTTCAAACACAATACAAAACACTGAACTGACGTCTTCTATCCTCCATTTATTTGTCATTATTTTGGCAATATTATCCTGAACTGTGTTGAAATGACGGTCATCCTTGACGTCCATAAGGACCTCAAAGATAGCCCGGGGAATCCAGACTAATTTTGCCTTCTTACAATTAACCTTAGCGTGTTCAATTAGTCTCTGTGATGGGAAGCCTATCATAAAAGACAATGCACACACTGGTCACAATTTAAGTCTTTTCAATTCCAAAGATAATGGAAGTACAAGACACAGGTTCTTGGCTGATATTCCCTTGCCATGTAAGTTTAGTTACATGAAGTATCTGTACTAATTACTACAATGGCGAGGCCTCACACGTGCCTTACGGTGTGGTTTGCATGAATTAAATCGATGGCTATTGCCATCGTGCCCCTTTTGGGAGTAGGTCGCCCGATCTGGGTGCTGTAATTTCGGTATTTGTCACTGGGAGCAGCTTGCTTTTTTGCATTTTATGCTTGAATTTACTTTTTGCTGTAAAAGCGAGATGTGCTGAGAATGAGCCAAGTGTGCAATCCCTTGCCTGACCATCTCACGAGATAGGTCGCAGCTCATCGACTGCAGACTGTCTGAGGCCTTTCACCCCTTGACATGCTCGTGCTCATATGCCAAAGTTAGTCAAGCTTTACAGAAATGTGCACTTTATTCCATTAGCATGTGTTAGTCAAACTTTACAGAAATGTGCTTTGGCGACTACTCCGTGAATATGCGATTCCTTAAATCCTGAGCTACTGGATTATAAACAATATTTATGTTTCAACTACAATAATTCCTTTTTATATGCCATAAATTTGCAAGTATTGGTGCCAACATCTTTACCATTACATGTATCTTAAACTAGGCCTGTTTTGTATTTGAACCTGATGTTTTCAAAATGATATTCCTTAAATTTAGACAGTGCAATATACAACTGCTGACACAACGTCATTACTTCTTATTTGACGCGGAGTGGTATTCCCGGTCTCGTACCTGCTGGCACACATTCAGCCGTTCGGTAGTCCCTCCGGTCATTGGCTGACTCATAGCCGCCTGTTGCCATTTTTACCTCAGGCCTCAGGTTGCTGGAGTCCAACAGAGTCATCATCAGTGGGCAGTGAGTGAAACAGAGTGGGATACATTATTTTCTCTCGTTTTTTTCCCTACCCAAAGGCCCTCATGCTATAAATATCCAACTGGCAATTCTTTGATTCTGCCTGAGGAGAAGGGAAGTGGGGGTAGGGGGGTTCCCGAAATGGAGGGAGCTGAGAGGGTCCGCACAGTCGTTTATCTCCCGTGCCAGGCCACAAAATTATATCTTTTTGAAGCACCATAATTCAAATATATAATGGGTTACAGACATCTCAATTTTATCTGCTCCACTATATGTAGGGATAATAACTCTTTGCATTTTCTGGGATGAGCAACAAAGACCTGATTTGAAGAAAAAATGAAGCACCTATGCTTAGGATTCCCGACAAAGTTGTGCCTTGAGATAAGAGTGACTAAAAGTAGGAGACAAGACAATTCAAATTTCATGTTATATTTTATCGTGTGAATAGCATAATTACTAACAAGTGCTACGGTAACAATATAATATGAGTAAATAGTACAGAAATCCGTAAATTTACCTCTGTAAAATGACAATTGTTTTTTTTATGTGAATTGCTAGAATGCAACTCATTTGTATGCTAATATCGTTTTGTTTTTGAAACATGCTTTCCTATGTGTAGCCATTAAAAAAGCCCCCTGCCAAGGTGGGTAGAAGGCAGAGTGACGCTGTGACAGGCGGGAAATGCACGAGTCGGGTATGATGGATGGAAGCAACTTGTCCGTGCACAAGTTTTTCCTGCCGTTTTTACGACTGGTTTAACGCCGGTAAATCTTTTACACAGCGGACTCCAGCCCAAAGAAAGGCACACAGGTAGTGATTTAAAAAGGGCTGGGTGCAAATTTCCCATCGACAGTCGGTGGAATTCCGTGAAGTCTTGTTGAAAAGATCCTTGATGTGTTCTGGCCTTTTGTCTAGACTTTTCAATTGCATCTGCTACCTGATTCCCTTGAGAATTGGCTCGGGGGATAAAAACAGATGGACAATCACTACAGTGGACATCATGAATCTTTCGTAGTCACCACTCAAATTGGATTTCTATTACCGCCCAAGTTTTTTTTTATCCGTTACTATAGTTAATAGATTTTCAAATGTGCTTGACACAATTTATATTGTTCTTTGGAGCCATTTTTTGTTTCACTCAGCTCAGTCTGTGCTTCTCATGTACTATGCTTGATTGCATAGAACATTTCCAGAACGAAACATGCTTCAATACGTCCAGGGATGTGTGTCATTTTACAGATGCTGACGAGTTGTGTTAAATAGTGCAGTAGTCCAGAAGGTTGGGGAGCAAGGAGGCCTTAAATAGTAATTATGTTAGGGGCGCCCATGTCCCCCAAGTGAGATGTCACAGCGCTAAAAGTCATATATACCATAGTTCGAGAGAGAATTCAAAACTTCACTTTCTTGACATTGGCTTATGTTAAAGGATTAACCTTATTATTAACATAAGTTCCATTTTTTTTTCAGATTTGATTGTTTTACGATTTACCCAGCAATTACTCAAGTCCTTTTATAAAAATGGATTCAGCACTAGTACACAACTTCATTTGTCACTTTCTGCTTTTCAATTGAAAAGCATGTTAGATTTGGCACACATATCAATCATGTCATTAAGTTAAATTTGTCACAGAGTGGAAAATGTATCACTTCAAAACATTCTCTATCTATGACGGGGAAGTTATCACGTTTAACATTATGTTTATGGCTTATTGAGGCAAGCACACTTTTCATATTGTTTACATTAAACGTCTTAAAGTAATTACGGAAGAAAAAAATAATACAACTTTTTATTGCATAATCTTCTCCTTCCAGGCTCTGTTTTCTTTTTTCCCCCTTTTTGTCAGCGCTAATTCTTTGTTAGCGTAAGGATTTCAAAGAACATCTGCTGGGCGTTTAGGGAGAATTAGCAAGGCATCGAAAAACACACCGTGTTTAACCAGGCTCTCTTATTTCCAAGATTAGCTTTGTGGCATGTTAAGGAAAATGTCTTGCCAAAGCCTTTGACTTTTTGGACCCTGACGGTAATTATGGCATTAAAAAAAACAAAAAAAGTGTGTGATAATGAGCTATTTGGCAGCGTTATCTGGTCTTTCTGGGGACGTGTTTGAAAGATGGGATCGCACATTTAACAGGCTAAGAATGCACACACGAGGTTTGCGTTCACACTACTTAGTTTAATGGCACTGGCGTTGTTTATCTTGATGTCTTCGCTCGTCTGCATAGTGACCCGCCAGCTCTTATTATTCTCGTCATGACACATTTGGAAGCTTTTTATTACAAGGGGAAAAAAGCATTAAATTAACTTGGAGCTGGAATGCCACTCAGACTTAGTCATCAGTTAGTACACCAGACAGATCTTCAAATGCTGCTTTGTTTCATAAATGAGTTATTGGTGTCAAAGTTGCACCGGTTGGGAAGCTATTCATCTTTTTAGTCAACTGTGAGCATCTTTCCTTCGATATCTTAGAAAATACTGTTTCTTTTTTTGCCTCAGTGTCCAAACTATGCCCCCTGGGCCAACTGTGGCCCACTGCAGTAATCGCTCGAATATCGTGGTTAATGTAGACCAGACATGGCCACGATAAACGAAAAACCGCCAAGTAGGATTTTGACCATCACAATACATGTTTCCTTGCCTATACAGAAATACAAGTACAATTATGTGTACATTTATTAAATATTACAGCTATAAGCATGTCAAAAGACTGGAATGTATTAATAATACAATTAATATAATGTATATATTTAAAAATGCAACTACTTCAAATATTGCGGACAATGAAGTTAAGGCCACAAGAAGACGAAGGACTTGGACTAAAACTCCCATTTGTGTTTTTTGGATTTATATCAAGCGGAGAGAAACTTTTCTCACTGTTAATACAGTATTTAATGGATTACTCTACCCAGATGTTTTTGTCCCACTGCAAATTATGAAATAATAATTAATAATATGGCTTGCACAAGAAGCTTGAGTTCAGCCTACTCCATTCGGATCTTCCGTTTAACAAATGTTAACAGAATTTTTAGCATTTTTTTCTAAAAACGACTCTCGGACAAAAATTAGAATACCCCTGTTCTACATGCATTAGTACTATTCAACGTCAAATATGTGCGTCTTTCTAAGTAGCGGACAGTCTTTTACTTTTACACCCTAAATATCAACATTTCTATAAGTTAATGCATTCTTTCTTCTAAAGTTCCCGACTCAAAACCTGTTAATTATTTGCCAGTCTTGTTTGTGTGTTGCTGTGCACATCTGCAACTCCATGTAAAATCCCCAAGGAGTTAAGAACATGTATGTACATACTGTTAAATATGCACACAGCATGACGTCTCCACGTGTTTGAAACGTCAGTACGCCAAAATGAAATTTGACATGAACTCGCATGTGTCGCTGCGACTTTGCCACGGGCCCGCAGAGTAAGTGTGCGATACGCCGCGCCTGCTCCATAATTAATGTTCGATGCCCCACACCATCAGCACGGCTGAATTTGCAGTGCGCGTGCGTGTGCGCGCACATCGCAGTGTGCACCAAGTTCACCGGATTTGTATAATTAATGGAAGATGTCATCAGTAAATCTCTAGGTGACACACATGTGCTGTGTGTAGATGGCGTGTGCGCGTGTATAATTGATGTATATGTGAACGTCATCAGACAGCACTTTACTCAAATGGTGCTTTCTAATCCTTTGTGGTGACAAATTGCTTTTCTTTTACCAATTTCTCCATCCGCTTTGTTTCCTGTGAAGTGGTTCCATTCTTTGCCCTTCCTTTTCTTTTCTGAACTTTTGCAACCTTTACATTCCCTTTTTTTTGCATTTCCGATTTTTCCGCGAATGTCATTCGCCTTCATTTTCTTTCCTTTATGGACATTACTTTGTCATCTTGCCCTTTACTTTACTTTCATTTTTTTCGTCCTTCGGTTGAGGCAAGAGAAGTTAAGTAATGCAAAGGGAAAGTCCATAACAAAAAAAATTAATAATATTTTCCTTTTTTTGTTCTTTGCTCGTTAACTTTGTCTTTTTTTTTTACCCTTTCTGTCTTAACTCAACGCATTGACTTTTTTCCTTTTAGTTTACTGTTATAGCCCATTTCTTTCCACCCTGTCCACCCAGTTAATTTTTTCCTTTTCTCCATATTGTTCTCTGCCTTTCATTGTCACCTAAACCTGTTTTTCTCTTGATATTCTCCCCTTCCTTTCCCTGTTCTTCCTCTTTGTACTCCGCCGTCATTTCCATTCCTTCCTTACCAATTGCTCTGCTTTAATTACTTACGCTTGTCTGTATGTTCCTTTTGTTCCTCTCTTCCCTTTCCACGCTTTTCTCTTCATTGCACTTGCATTTATCCTGTCCCTTCCCACTCCTTTTCCCCCTTTCATTCCATTAGTGTTCCTTTCATTACCTCTTTTCCTTCCCATTTCATTTCCATGCATTCTCTTCCCTTTCTTTGTTCTTCCCGTCCTGTTTTGTGCTGAAAACACGACATGGAAGACAACTGGATGATATTTTTGGTGCATTGTCCAGCTCGACCTTGTGTGTGCGTTGAAGGTTAAGTGTGCATCGGTCGGTGTGTGTCTTTGCGTTTCCTCCAGGCATGTGTGCCGTGTTGATATCAGGACTTACAATAAGCCTGTTGCCGCAAAGGGATTCTTCTTTAAGACCGAGTAGGACTCACCTACAGCCAGACTCACACATGCACAAACACACAGATAAGGTGACATAGATCTTTTTGAAGTACAATTACATCCTCTGCCTGCTCCTACGTGACGAGAAGCTGTCGAAATCTGTGCCGGGCTGGCTCTCGCTGTGTATTTTGGGTGTTTGTGTGTGTGTGTTGGATGCCACTTGGAGACAAAATACAATGCCAAGGCTCACACACATGAACGCACACACATACACACACACACACACTGACAGCTGATTTTGTTGTGAACCTTTTGATGTTAAATGTGTGATGAGTGGCTGCATACTCTCTCCTCGCAGCCTCCTCCTTACTGCAGCAGGTGTTTGCAATACAATGGACTGAGCTAAAGCCCATGTGGAATCACGTAGGGGGGAAAAAAGCCAAATAGAAGTAATCCGTTTTGATCATGTATGCCCACCTGCCTGAGGAGTTGAACCTTTAAGAAGGTGAATTAAAGCAAGAGATGGGAGTCTGTTTGATCAAAGTCAACATTTAGAGGTCAGAGAAGCGCAAAGGAGAGAAAAGTGCCTTGTCAGCGTTGCCCTTACCAAATTTGTATGGGAAGCATTAAACGTGGCGCAGAAGCAGGGTGCCGGAGTCACGTAGAGGGAAACCTGTCCAACAAGTGATCTATGTATTCATTGTCACCTTACGTGCCAATCACAAGACGCACTCGCAGTGTTTGCTCTTTCTTAGTCTGTGTAAATGTTATTCACTAAACAGACCGAACATCCATAATTGGTCGGTTATTTTTCAATGGCAGTCTTCGAAAACAAAACTGTGTTTAAGTCCTCAGTCAATTCAAATTCAATATGTGGACCGTGAATGTTGGGGTTATTCTGGGATATTATTATATATGTGCGCATTAATCATTAGGTGTGTGGAATATTAATCATTATATGTATATGTGAAACAATAATCGCTCAGTATAACGTTACCAAGGACACTTCCCGCTGCAGCTGGCCCCGAGGACATTTAATTGTTTTGAGGACTATTGACCTGACAAATCACACAGTCCCGGGCCGAGGACTGTTGATCTGAGTTCGCAATGAAGATCTGTGAAGGACTCATAAATTGCTTTGACTTGGATTCCGGCAGATGACGATAATCGAATCAACTTCCGAAAATACTCGCATATTGTTTCAAAATACTGTCGCTCGGTTCACCTTTTATGGAAATTGTTATGCTTACTTGTGCAAATTCTTACGCAGTTGTTTTTGGTTTCCGACCTGATATGCAATTGTTTGAATAAGATAACCTTAAGTGTTTTGATTATGTGCGACTAAATGGACAGAAGAGGATGCCTTTCTTTAGAATGATCCGTGACGGGGATGAGTCAGGATTGATTCTCACTTGCAAGTTAACGCTAGATTATGTCTCCGATGTCTCTCCCTTTATTAAAGTATACCTATTAATAAACCTATCAGTCAATAATTGCGTGGTTAAATCATTTGCAGTTACTGTATTTTCCGCACTATAAGGTGCCAGTCAAAGACTATATGTTTGTTTTAAGAAACTGGCAACAATTGTACATTTGTAGTCGTGATTCAGTCTGACTTTTATAGTGAAAAGTGGGACAGGCAGTTCGCCAGAAGACTTTCTATGCCTTCACTATCCTTGTACTGTGTTGCCCGTAAACACTACATTATTTCCAGCAGCGGGAAACGAGACTTTAAAGCTCTCGTGCCATGTTCCTTTTCCTTCCTCTCATGTTCTCTCTGGCGCTTATCTTGTACTTAGTGATTACACAATTGAAAATGCTTTCTAATTACATCCTTGCCGCTCTCTGCCTCAATTAAATTAAATAAGCTGGAAGGCGGTAAAACAAAAAAATATGCTGACTATCTTTTTGTTTTGTTCAATGTTTTTTTTTTGTTCTTTAAAGGATGAGAAGTCGACATTCTTCCAGTTTGGCGCCGCTCTACGTCAGGAAGCGCTCCTTATGCTGTCCATCATGGAGGAGTACGACTGGCACGTCTTCTCTATCGTCACGTCAAAATTCCCAGGGTACCAAGACTTCATCAGCACCCTCAGGGTCACCGTGGACCACAGGTATTTGTCTTGGCGAATCACCGGTTGGCCCACATCGTCACGTAAAAACTCAGTCATTGCTTGGTCATGTCAATCACAGATTAAATTGTTACATAGATCATTTGTAATTTGTTGGTTTGTTGGTCAGTCAAGCTTTTATTCTTCATGAAGACGTTTTTGATTCGTGATATTTATTGTGCGGTTCATTCTTTTAGCTTTGTACGTTGGGACCTCCAGAGTGTAGTGACCCTAGACGCCATGGACGGAGACCCCAACTCCAAGTCCCATATCGCTCTCAAGAGAATCCAGAGTCCTGTCATTCTGCTCTACTGTTCCAAGGACGAAGCTGTGTAAAGAACCCACCATTTTTTTAAAAGAAAAAAAGACAAATAATATCAATCTTTATGACCAGACTCTGACTCCCTTAACAGCTACATCCTGGAAGAAGCACGTTCACTGGGCCTGATCGGAGCTGGTTACATCTGGATCGTATCTAGTCTCACCACGGGAAATCCTGACTTCACTCCAGAGGTACAAAAATGTATTCTTCTTTTCTTGTGTGTGTGAGAGAGAGAGGCACTCCTGGGATTTAGGACTGTGGGGTTCCTATGTACTCTTGGCCAGGTTTCAAGGGGGAAGCCGTTGGAGCATGGTGGGTAGCTGAGGGTTTGGGGCCTGAGGGCATTCTTCCATAACAATCATGCATGCTTTTGGGGGCATTTTAATGGTATTCTCATCCGTTGGTGGCCCCGATACCCAAATCTGTCTACCATGTTTCTGTCCTAACGGTAATTAGGTGTATCCCCTCTCCACGTGAATGAACTTGCAATAATGTGGGAAAAACTATTTATAGCATGACCAACTATGCAAAAAATAAATAGATAGGAGGCCAGGGAGTAGGGGAAACGCCATAAATGGCTTATTTGAACTGTTTTCAAGAATAAAATACATTCCGATTTACATTTTAAGGTTAGTAACTTATTTGCTTATTTGCAAAAACAGCAAAAGAAAACCAAAAGTCTGAGTTCATACTCTAGTGTTAGCCCAACTCGGCACTTGTGCAGTGCTCTTTAGTCCACGGTTGCTGGGAAAAAAAAGGACACGGCGCAGTCAGCAGTTCTGTGAATGCACTTAGTAGCTTTTTTGGCAGGAAATCTAGAGAACAGGAAGATCAATACCCGCTTGATGTATTACCATAAGCTGCTGTCACTTAGCTTCACTTTACATAGGGACACCAAAGGAGATCAACTACAATACTAATTGACTTCATCTTGAACCTAAGGAAAGGAAAAACTGCTGAGTACGAATTTTAAATGGTGTTTTTTTTTTTCAATGTCTTTTCCATCACTGCCAAGGCATTTCCTCTCGGTATGATTTCGGTGTCCTACGACGACTGGGAGTACCCGCTGGAGACGCGGGTGCGGGACGGCGTGGGGATCATCTCGTCGGCCGCTACCGCCATGCTTCGGGAGAAGGGCGAACTGCCGGAAGGACAGGGCGGCTGCTACAGTACCCCGTCGGACCGCAGCCCGGGCAAGCTACCACCCAGCGCCCTACGCAGGTTTGTTTTGATGCGTGACCGGACGTTTCGTCGAAAGATGTTTGGTCGAAGGAAAATACTAGATTCTTTCCACCGCTATGCACAAATGGTGTTATTTAATACATTGAAAAAACACGGAATTACACTTTTAGTAGAGAAACTTGGCCTACATGACTTAAAATGTGCATCTAGTATTTCTTTAGATTGCGCAGTACTCTCGTCGCATTACCTTGTTGCAAGTGTTGGTTAAATGAAGTGTGGAAGAATATGAGCGGAAAACAAATTAGATTTAAAATGGTGTCGTAAGTAAAATAGCCAAGGTTGATAACAGCGGTATTTTACTCAATGTAGTTAACAAAGATGCAATACGTTTTACCACACGTTTTTGCGTCGTTACTAGTGCCGTATAAGATGCTTCTGTGGAAAATAAACATGAAGCGAGGTGGCATTTGGTGTGGCATGCGTATGTGTTATTGTCGCATGAGTGGACGCATCGTCGAGATTAAGGCGGATTTGTTCTCCTTTCCTTGTTGCTTGCTTGGACACACT
Source organism: Stigmatopora argus (assembly GCF_051989625.1). NCBI lineage: Eukaryota > Metazoa > Chordata > Actinopteri > Syngnathiformes > Syngnathidae > Stigmatopora > Stigmatopora argus. The sequence goes on from NC_135393.1 coordinate 13,363,187, forward strand.
CGCACACACACACACAAGAATTGTGGTGTGCGTTTATTTTCCGTGCATGTGCAACTTCTCTGTCATGATTATACAGCAGGATTATGTTGCGTCGACATGTTGATGTAGAGAATTACAATTCTTGATAACAACCGGCAAAGAATGCAATAAAAATTGGTCCAAAAAAGATTCTGACTCAACAGCCAGTTACATCCGTAGAGTAGGAAGCAAGAGTATCTATTTTGCTATCTTAACAGGAAATCAAAAGGATCTGTGTGAGTTTTGGTGCACTTTTTGAGCACTCGCAACACCAAACTATTTTTTCTGGGTTATTTTCTGGACTATGGATTTCTTTGGAAGCCAATTTATGCAGCACAAGGTCTGTTGCTTGTCTCTCAAAGTCACTTTTGCTGATTTATGACTAGATTGTCCCGCTGCCTCTCCTATTTGCACCAAATATATACATCAACGTGCATTTCTAATATCGCCATAGCTGACAGCTTGATCCAAAATTACTTCCTTAACGCACCCGTCTCTGTCACTATTAGACCGTTTATCTTGCTAACTTATTACATTGAATTTGCATATTTGTCACAACAACTGAATGACTTTTATAGCAAAGTGTGTTTTCCGTCAGCAGCTTTTTTTATCGACCGCCGTTGCCCATCGGAAAGACTTTTACGTTTAATGGAGCCACTCAAGTGTGCAGACTCCAAATTTGAAGCAATTTGGTTTTATTCTGAAAAAAGATGTTCCAAAACAGGAATAAAATATCAGGCCCCATTTAGACTTTGTCTATTAATACTTTTGGGGGAAAGTGCTCAGACTACAATGCAAAAAAGATATACTCTAATAATAGAATATGAGAAACAAACATAGCAAGAAGATAGAGGACAAAAGTGATGGATGACTGAACAAAGTAAAGCTCAAAGAAACAAGGTGAACTTTGAGGTGAAAGCTCTCAATTTTATTTTAAATTACCAATTTGGTATAAGGCTATTAAGGTCAGTACTATACACCAATTAGATACAAGGCTATTTAAGGTACTATGTAGTAGTGTTTAAAAAATAGGGTTCTGCAGCAAGTGAAACCAAAATAAACAAGTTCAAATTTGGTGTGGCCTACCGAGTGGAGGATTTTTTTTTATTTGTGCACTTCATGGTGAAGCTTTAAATCTCATTATACTTCTATAATGACAATAAAGGCATTCAATTAAATTATCTAAATTACTAGCAATTCTGAAGAAAGTAATCCCGATCAAAAAAAGTTGAAATTTAGGTAAGTGGTTAACATTCAACACGTGACCGGACATTTCGTCGATAGACGTTTGGTCGCCCGGACGTTTGGTCGCCCGGACGTTTGGTCGCCCGGACGTTTGGTCGCCCGGACGTTTGGTCCCCCGACGTTTGGTCCCCCGACATTTAGTCCGCGGACGTTTGGTCGCCGGGTTCGCTCGCTGTCAAATTACTGTTGATATTTTGATATTAGATTTTAGATATTAAACTCTCTCTTATGATTATAATTTTGAGAGCTGGTTTCAACAGTAACAACCCGGTGACCAAACGTCCGTTCTACCAAACGTCCGTTCGACCAAACGTCCGTTCGACCAAACGTCCGTTCGACCAAACGTCCGTTCGACCAAACGTCCGTTCGACCAAACGTCCGGTCGACCAAACGTCTTTTGACGAAACGTCCGAATACCTTAACAACAGCATTAATGTAGTTTTCTAAACAGGCTACTGAAGAAAGCCACCTGTGTACTTTGTATTGTATTGAAAAAAATATCAATAATTAATTGGAACAACATGAGCTGAAGCTTCAGCTTATCTGGTTTGTATTTCCGATTTTCCCTGTGAAGGAAACGTGTCGATGTGTGAGTGAGTGAGTGTACATGAGTCCGCCTTGAGTGAGAGCGAACGCGGCTGCGACTCTCAGAAATCAATGCAGTGTTGACGGGTCAGATATGTGCCCTCTGACTTGTCCTCCTCCCACACACATGCGCGCACACGCAAAAAGCTCACACTAGCGTGCACATGCACACAAACACAGTGAGTGAGTGAGGGCAGCATCGATTTGAAGAGGATCTCTCATTCCCGTGGTGATTACTGAACGCTTAACTTGTTATTTCAAAGTTAACTTGCACTCTCACACGTTCAAACACACACAAACACCAGGGATAGCGCAAAAAAAAAAAAGACAGGCAGTCATTCTGAAAAGTTTTACATCCGGTTCCTATTTTTGGACTGCTGTAGTTATCAGAAAAAAACTTCTATTCTTCAAGTTGACTTCTTTTGTTTTTTTTAACTGACCATTCAAGCAGCAACAGTAACTACATAGTTAAAGTACAGTATTTTCCGGACTATAAGTTCCAGATTTTTTTCTAGTTTGGCTGTGCGACTTCTACTTGTGTGAAAATATTCACACTATGCAAATTTTCAAGGTTTCTTCTGATTTTCCACAGCTTACTACATCAAAAGTCACTTTTTTAAAGTGTTTTTTTGTGTTTTCTTGGAGATTTTTTTATCAGACCATTAAGGTGGCACTTGCTACAAGTGCTCATTACTTTAGGCAGCCATTACTGCATATGTTCACATAAAAAGTCAATAACAGGATTGATGAACTGGTGTTTCCTACAGACACATGATGCACGTGTGGAACGATGGCAGGGATTTATCTTTCACCCCCGATGGTTACCAGGCAAACCCCAAGCTAGTGGTCATCGTCTTGAACAGCAAGAGGACATGGGAGAAGGTACAAAGCGTATATTTTTGGAGTACATTGGGATTCAAACCACAGTTTCTCTTTTCAGATGGGTCGCTGGGAGAACGGCACGCTGTCGTTGATGTTTCCCGTGTGGCCACGCTACAATTCTCATGGCGACGAGGATGCCGATGAGAACCACCTGTCCATTGTGACTCTGGAGGAGAAACCCTTTGTCATTGTGGACAACGTGGACATCCTCACCGGGACGTGCATGAGGAACTCGGTGCCCTGTCGCAAACACGTGAAAGAGTAAGCAGACTTTGTCTGTCTTTTAAAGTCGAACGACCACTCAAATTTTAAGAGTGGATTTTTTTTTAAATTGGCAGATTTTATAGCTGTTTCAGTTGATAGATGTGTCAACAAAATGTTTCTGTCCCAACGTTAAATTTCACAGTGAAAGTGTCGTGCGCCTCACAGTCCTGGGATCGGGAGTTCAATCCCCAGTTGGTTCCGACCTTACTGTGAGGAGTTTGTATGTTCTCCCGTGTGGGTTTTCTCTGGGTTATCCGGTTTTCTCCCACATTCCAAAGCATGGGGTGGGCTGTTTGAGCTCTCTAAATTGCCCCTAAGTATAAGTACACTTGCCAAATTTGGTGAGCGTTCATGTCTGATGAGGCCTCCCAAGAAAACGACAAACTTGTCTTGATTATGACATTTGAATATTAAACGGAGCACTGTGATTTGTCATTAATTATGAAATGTTTTTAGGGAGCGATTATCACATATTAGCGATTTGGTCATGATCACATGATCGGCAGCTAATTAGCGCCGTCTCACTGGTCCATGACAATCTGTTTCTTGCGCCATTATTTTGCCGTTAGCGCGTCGCTGAAGCGCAAGGCTAATAATGATCGGTGCATTTATTCATTGTGATTCACGCTCTCCAGTGTGGCTTGTTTTCCCAATATTGCCTTTATTAATTGCTCTTTTCCCTCTATGGACATATCGTAATCATCCAATTCATATTCATGTCCCAGCTGTTTGTGCTTGCAGCGCCTGTGCAATCAAGCATATATGTGGTGTAGAAACAGCGTCGTCACAACTTAAGCTTTCCTATTTTTCCTTCACCCCATTTTATGTGCAACCGTGTAGCAGGAGATTACTCAAGTACATTAAAACCAACAGCACTTTGCTAAGCAAATTGGGTCAAGGATGCTAACGAGACGTTTGGCCATTTCTTATCCAAACTCGTGAATAAATTAAAAGCTGTTTCTTCAGGCGCTCTCCCTCGTGGGACATTCCCCAAACTTTCCTCATGTCCCATTTGGAGTGCTGCCAGTTTCTTTGCCCTCAACCCTGCCGAATTCTCCTGATGTCTACTGACAAGTCATGTCAGAATCAGAGTTTGGATTCTGAATCTGACAAGCCTTCCTGTTACCTGCCTCTTCAACGCTTGACCCGCTTTTTCTCTCGAGTCAGATCCTCTCACTTTATCCCCTGAAAGCGTATAACTGCAGCTCCGTGTCCTATGCGGTTCAGCATGGAAGCAGGAATCCTGTCTTATCCCGTCCGGTTAAGCCGCTGATCTTCCCATCAGGAAACCAGTTTAAGAAAGAAAACCCAGGAGAACAGCGCAAGACTTTGGCTTCCAAACTGGCACACAATCAATTTAACCAAAAAAGGGTGATGAGGTCACGCAGACTGATTGAATACAGTAAGATACATTTTGTCAATTTCAAGTAGTAGCATCCTTAAACCAAGAAGCTGGATTGGGCGTTGACTCTTCACTTCTCACATGAAGAATTCATTACCAAATGACTTGTCCCTAATTTTAACTGGTTGTCCTATAGTAACCAGCACAACCTGCGGCTTTGAGGGAGTTTTGTCTCTGCAGTGTCCTTGTGTTCGTTCATGCATCGCATAACACTGGATGACTTTAACGTCACACATTGCATCGCCATGTGGGCATAACAGGTGATGAAGTCATTCACACGAGGCAAAACTGTCACATCAAATGCACTTTTAACATGCCTCACACTGTGTATTTGTGGGTCCCAGGTGTCCCAATACACACACACAGTCACACACCGCGTATACATTATCCCTAACCAGCTGAGGCCTCACTATCCTTATATGACTACGTACACATACGCAGTAAGTGTATGTGCGAGATGTGTCTTCACTACAAACGCATCAAAACCATGATGTGTATCTGTGTGTGTGTGTGTGTGTGTGTGTGCAGTAACAGCACATCAGGGGGCTCATACATCAAGCAGTGCTGCAAGGGCTTTTGCATAGACATCTTGAAGAAGATCGCCCGCAATGTTAAGTTCACATACGACCTCTACCTGGTCACCAATGGCAAGCACGGAAAGAAGATTAACAACGTCTGGAACGGCATGGTGGGAGAGGTATGGACTCACAAAGTAAACTCACTATCGGCATAATTCTCATCTATTGTCGTTTTCGTTAGCATTCACCATTTTGCAGCACATTTTACGTTGATGAGAGTCTTTTACGTAGAGTGCCTGATACAGTAGTACCACCAACAACCACTACATATTCCCTTTTCCAACAAAGCAATCATAGTAATTATTTACCTACCATTCTTTAATTTTTTTTTCCTAATTTAATTTATTTTTTTACTACCACTGCGACTGTTGGGGGTAGCTGGGGTCCGAATTTACATTTCCTTGCCGTCATAGTGCCTTGAGCCAAACTGTCCTGAACATTTGGCAAGGGAGTCCTCAAACTACATTTGTAAATGGGAATTTTATTCATCATGGATTACTGGATCGCAGTCAAATACTACCATGTATTTTAGTCTGTGGTGCAGAATTAAAACAGTGAAAGTCAATTAAAAAATTATGAGATGGCTCAATCCAAACAATGACTATTGCTACATTTGGGAAAGAGTTATCCACAAACAAAAGCAATAATACAGAGAATTATTAATAACTTTGTACACAAATGGCCACCACACTGCATGTTGGGAATTGGATCGAGAGCAATGCATTCATTTGGAAATAGAGATGTTAAAAGAACACAAAATTAACCAATATGTTTTAGTATTAATTAAGAGGTTAATAATTCATTACAATATGCTGAATATAGTCTTAAAAGTTAAATAGATAAGTACATATTTTTACATTTGGGCAAAGATATGTAGGCAAATAGTCAAGTCAAAAGCCTTTATTGTCATTATAAAACAGCTGCGTATAACGAAATTGTATATATATATATATATATAAATATATATATATGTATATATATGTATATATGTATATATATGTATATATATATATATATATATATATATGTATGTGTATATGTATATATGTATATGTATATGCGTGTATATATATATATATATATATAAATTAATGAATAGGCACCTCTGCCTGAATAATATAAACATTCCAAACAATTCCATGTGTGATACGCAGCGTAATTAATCCCTCACTGCTTGTTATTTCTTGGCCCAGCACACAGACCTCTTGTACCCAATAAAAAACATTTCATATTTCACCATGTCAAATCGATCCCAATTCACGATTAATGGCCTCCCCTTGGCCCAGCTTTTTGAACTGCGTCCCAGTCGTAATAAGTCACAGACTACTTCACCGGCATGCATCACCTCACCAAAGTGTACCAAGTCATTCAGAAAGTAATAAAAGAAAACATCCCTTGAGGACATGGCGCCGTCTTGGCGTCATGTGTCACGATACGTTCATTCCACGGCAAAGATGACAACCGCGTTTTCTTCCTTTTCGGTATGAAAATACCCCCAAACGCTGACTGACATTCATGCTGATGTTTCACTTCGCTCTACGAGGGAGAGGAGAGGAGAGAAAAGAAAGACTGCATGAGTATCGCCTTCTCCTTCCTTTGGCAGGTGTTAGCGTGCAATACTAACCCCAGGATAGGCAGAAGGACTCGCATGACCATATTATATCCATAGTTTGACTTTCATTGTATCACAGTAGTGATTGCTGATGCTAGGTTGATATTTTGGTTTGTAATTTTTGAACAAATGCTCTCTACTGTTCACCATTATCAAATGTTATTCCTCTTGCGTTCCGCCTATCCTCACAGGGGTCGCGAGGGTGCCGGTGTGAAATGTTTCTTTTGTAACCATATGGAATTTTACATTAACACCGCCTATGGGTTAAGGCGTGCGCGTCACCGCCTATTTTTCTGTCACGAGATCTTATTTCAATAAAACCTGCGGAGCAGTACGGGGAGGGCGGAGACCACGTGAAGAGCGCAGGAAGATTGAACTATCTGTTCCTCTCTCTCCGTGCTCCCCTTCTGCAGAAGTGGTTAAAAAAACCTCATTCCATCTGTCTTAGTGTACTTACTTGTGTTCGACCTTATTGAATGTTCAGCATGGACCTGACAGCCGGAGCCAATGAACTACGGGCAGTAGGCAGCGTACATTCTGAATAGTTTACGACCCATTCGCATATGTTAATATTTGATAGTGTTCGAATCTTTCAGTCATATTTAGGACCATTTTATGAAGCGTTAAGGTAGCTGGGATAGGCTCCAGCATGCCTGCGACCCTTGTGAGGATACACGGAACACAAAATGAATGAAGAATGAAGTATTTTTTCTCTGGCTGAGTACGCCTCTCCTATGACCCACCAGGTGGTGTACAAGAAAGCTGCCATGGCGGTGGGCTCTTTGACTATCAACGAGGAGAGGTCAGAGGTCATTGACTTTTCCGTGCCGTTCGTGGAGACGGGCATCAGCGTCATGGTGTCACGAAGCAATGGGACCGTCTCACCATCAGCCTTCCTAGGTAACAAAAAAACTTTATTATTCTGCTGGAAATACCAAACATTTGAAATATGAAGTTGATTCCCCGTGAATACACCCACAAACACTCAGTATTCGCACATTTTCAATTCAATCCAATGGGGAATCGTACGTTGCTGTGTGCTTTGGGTGTACACTAGCACCAAGAATCCGGATTTTCTTTGAGATATCTGGGAAAGCTACTGGTGATCCAAGGACTGGATTGGAAAAGTAGCTGTAGTATTCCTGGGGGAATTGATTTTTATATATTTTAGGTCTCGTGTCAAAGTGGTGGCATGGGGGCCAAATCTGGCCCGCCGCATCATTTTGTGTGGCCCGGGAAAGTAAATCAGGAGTGCCGACTTTCTGTTTTAGGATCAAATTAAAATGAAGAGTATAGATGTATATTAAATTTCCTGATTTTCCCCCTTTTAAATCAATAATTGTAATTTTTTAATCATTTTTTTCTGTGTTTTTAGTTCAAAAACCATTTTGTAAAATCTAAAAATATATTAAAAAAGCTAAAATAAACATTGTTTTAGATCTATAAAAAACTGAATATTCAGGCCCTTTAATCCAGTTCATTTAATCCATTTATAAAAAACAAATCTAAATATTATATCTAAAATGGTCCGGCCCAGGTGAAATCAAGTTGACGTTAAAGCGGCCCGCGAACCAACCCGAGTCTGACACCCTTGCTTTAGGTCATAAAGGGTTGTAATATAGGCTGATTGTACTATACAAGAGACGTGGATTGTTCTTGTGAGGTGATGGAAAATTTGGCGTGACTACAAAAATGGAGGATTACGGGCTAGAAGATTGCACCGTTCCACGCCACAGAAGTGGTGGTGGCTTAAAAGGAGAGGTTACAAAACAGGGTCACTGAGCGATGCAAATATCGTTGAGTGTGTGTGTTGCGGCAGGGTATCAGTGATGGTTCAGTATCTCTGGCGTTCATATTAGAGGCACCTCAGCGCGCAATCTTTCAGGGTTGGCTCACCCTAGCAGTCGCATACTTAACAGATACACACACTCACACAGACACACTTTGTCTGGGTTCGGAATCAGTGTGGGTTTGATCCCCTTTCCTCCTCCTCCTTTAGCTCGCCTTCTCTGGAGTAATAAGAAATATGCAAATAATCTCTTTCAAAACTACTCTGACTATTTCTTTCTCTTTGTTTTGATTTTTTTCTTGTTTCTTCATCTTCATTCTTCTTTCTTTCCCCTCATCTTTTTCCACTCTAAACTCTTGTGCTTTTCTTACTTCTCCCTTTTCATTGTTCTTCTTCTTTTTCCATCCTCATGGTTCTCCCCTTTGGCCTCCTCCGTTCCTCATCTCCCCCCCTGCGCCCTACCGCTGACCCCTCACTGCCTCAGAGCCCTTCAGCGCATCTGTTTGGGTGATGATGTTTGTGATGCTGCTCTTGGTCACGGCCATCGCTGTCTTCCTTTTCGAGTTTGTCTCTCCGCTGGGCTTCAACCGCAATTTGGCTCAAGGCAAAGGTATGAACACACAAAGACGCACAAACGTACCAACGCAGAGGAGAGGCATCCGAGCATCCTTCCTTCCTGACTCGGCCCCCCGGAGGTGCGGCAATGTTGCTATTATTACGCTGACTTTTGGCAAGTGTCTGTTGCTAATACGTTCCCAAAGCGTCCGTACGCCTGCGAAATGAGCCCAGAGTCAATTAGACAATTTTATTTTTAGCCTCATTTGATGTGAATGATGTTTTTCCTCATTGTTGCAAAAGGTTTTGCCTCATTTGCCGACCCCGTAGGACACTGATGACAACTCTAAACCAGGCCAAATTGACTCAAAATAAAAGAAAGGGATCATTTTCATTATTGAATTCATTTTAGTTCCATTTTTATAGTTGGAATACATTTGGTGATTGTAACTATTTCTAGTTATATAGCAAATATTACATTCAAGTTTTGTGTATTTTTTTTAAATAATTCTATAAACAATATATTATTCTGATTATGTTTTATTTTAAACGTAGTATTTTTCCATTTATTTTCTTGATAAACATTTAATATTTGATTTATTTCCTCACTTAGTTTTCTTGTACTTTTTGATTGATTTCAAAAATGAAAATCTCATTCAGTACATCTGACAAAATCCCCTAATATAACTAATATAAATTAGACTATAAATTAGACTATAATCTACCACGCACTAAAGCTTAGGTGAAACTCATATTATAGTAGCTTGTCAACATTATATAGAACAAAGCTGACAAGGCAGAATATTATTTATCTTCACAAACTTGAACCCCACAGAGGTCAGCGTCCAGAGTGTATCAAAGTTTTTCTTCTGGCCCTTTCCAGATCCCCATGGTCCGTCGTTCACCATCGGCAAGGCCATTTGGCTTCTTTGGGGTCTGGTCTTCAACAACTCTGTTCCGGTGCAGAACCCCAAAGGCACTACCAGCAAGTTCATTGTGTCCGTGTGGGCCTTCTTCGCCGTCATCTTCTTGGCCTCGTATACCGCCAACCTGGCCGCCTTTATGATCCAGGAGGAATTTGTGGACCAGGTCACCGGACTCTCTGACAAGAAGGTAGCATAACTGCCCCAAACATTGCAGTAATTGGCGCAACAGCGGCATTGGCGCTTTTATAGACTCATTCTCACAACGGCAACACTTGGTCAAGCGTGAATATTATGAAAAATTCTAATTAATACGGAACTTTGCCAGTGAATTTTACTCATCATAGACTTCAGTGGGTGGTCGTTCAGCCACTTCCTCTGAGTCATTGTTAAATGGAATCGTTTTACTAAGGGCGCGCTCAGTTTAACTTTCATCCGGCGGAACTCGGGTCGCTTAGCTTGCAAACACAAAAACACTGCAGAAATAAAAGTGTGGGTCTCAGCAGATGTTTCAAACACTACAAGGTTGCTGATGACTGATCACCTTGTACTCTTGCAGTTTCAGAGTCCCTACTCGTACTCGCCGCCATTCCGATTTGGCACGGTGCCCAACGGAAGCACCGAGCGCAACATCCGCAAAAACTACCCGGACATGCACCAGTATATGACCAAGTACCACCAAACTGGAGTGCAGGATGCCCTGGTCAGCCTGAAAACCGGGTAAATTGCCGCATTCGAACCACAATAAAAAGTTAGGAGTGTTCTGTTCTTCAAATTGAGCGGTGGCGAAAACGTGTTAGTACTTGACGGGGAATTCATTGATTGCAACATCATGGTGTCCGCTTTGCTGGTGTTTCGGGGCAGGAAGCTAGATGCTTTCATCTACGACGCGGCGGTGCTCAACTACATGGCGGGCCGAGACGACGGCTGCAAGTTGGTGACAATCGGCAGCGGCTACATCTTTGCTACCACCGGATACGGCATCGCGCTGCAGAAGGGCTCCTATTGGAAGCGACTGGTGGACCTGGCCATCCTCGGCATCATTGGCGACGGTTCGTTAGCTTCGCATTAACCCCTACGCTTCCAAAGAAAATACTTCATCATCATTACTGCCTCTTCATCCGCCTGTGCACATGCAATGCGACAGCACGTCAAGAAGCTGACCAGACAAGAATCACGGTGGAAAAAGCACTAAAGTGCTTCTTAACCGTCACATACACACTGTGATGATCGTTCAGGATCAATCCATCACTATCAATTCCTTAGCCTCCTCCCAATGACGTGCCATTACATGTCCATTTATTAGCCTCCTCCTCTCGCCTGCTTTGACCCGCCTTCAATTCCCCTTTCTCTTCTGTTTTCTCGCAATTGCTTTTTACCTCCCTCAATCTGTCTTTTTATTTCCCTTCCTATTTTGAATTCCACCACACAGGCGAAATGGAGGAGCTGGAGGCGCAGTGGCTGACGGGTATTTGCCACAATGAGAAAAACGAAGTGATGTCTAGTCAACTGGACGTGGACAACATGGCGGGCGTCTTCTACATGTTGGCTACGGCCATGGGGCTGGCCATCCTCACCTTCATCTCCGAGCATCTCTTCTACTGGCGTCTGCGCTACTGCTTCACTGGCGTCTGCTCGGGACGTCCCGGACTGCTCTTCACCATCAGCAGGGTGAGTGAGGACTGTTCTTCACGTAGGATTTTATAGCACCGTTAGAGTTTGGGGATGCTACAGCGAGGGGCGGTCCCACTACTCCGTGACCAAGCTATCCTATTTCAACGCATACACTACACTGCCCTCACCTGACTATCCAAATTAATGTTTGCCAGTCAGGATCAAATTGAATTGAATGCTTTTACTGTCATAAGTATAATGAGATTTAAAGCTTTCACCACATAGTGCACAAATAACAACAGTAGTCAGACAAATACATTATCAATAAATAAGTAGGTACAAGTGAGGTCAGCAGAGCGGAGCAGGCTTGTTCCGTCTGAAGTCCAGGATGAGTTCCATGGTTTTGGAGACGTTGAGCCCCAAGTTGTTGAGAGTGCACCACTCGCTGAGTCTATGGACGCATCAACAAAGAAACAAACACACAGATGATCAATGTATAGTAATGATGAATAAATAATCACTCAATAGTAATAGCTAAATAAGTGGTCAACATATTAAATAAGTAGTATAAGTAGTGGTGATAAGTCTTGATTAGGTCCTAGGTGCAGAACTCAAGTGTAGTATGGTGACAGCTCTTGGGAAGAAAGTGTTCTTGAGTCTGTTTGTCTTGGTTGTTATGGCTCTGTAGCACCTTCCAGAAGGCAGCAGGTTGAAGTGGTGGAAGCCGTGATGCGTATTGTCTTTTATAATGCTCTCTGCCCTTCTAAGGCACTGGGATTTGTAGTAGCTGGGCAGGGTAGGTAGGGGCAGTTGATGATGTTTTGGGCTGTGTTGATCACCATCTGCAGCCTATTGTTTTCTAATTAACTATTTTTACTTTGAAATATGTTTGTATGGCTTATATTTTTTTTCCTCTTCATTGTGCATTATTTGGCTTGTGCAACTTATAGTCAAGTGCAACTTAAAGTCTGAAAAATATCATATAAAGGTAGGAAGTTTGGCCCACCTACTTTCTTTTGGTGTAGCTCTTGGGGTGGGTACTCCTCCTCGTTCGTGCAGATGGCTCGGTTTGGGGTTTCTGGGCTCCGTCCTAAAATGGACAAAAGAAACGCAAGGGCAGAACGCCATTGGGGAATTGTGACAAGAGCTTCTCAATGACCGTCCTCCTCGCAAGTGAAAATCCAAAAGGATGTCGTCCCTCTTCATTTCTACATGCTTTTATGGATGTTTAAACGGCAAACCTGACAATTGGCTATGGCTGCAGGCAGTGGGGCTTTAAAACAAGCTAAAGACTAACATTTTCTCCATCACAAAAATGCGAGACAGGGTATGCATCATTTTTAGGGGGGGTGATGCAGGTGTGGTGTGTGCATAAACATACTTACACACACGCATACGCAAACACCTAAGTGACCACATCTAGAGTTCATTATTCATGTGTCGTAAGGGTGTTGCAGAGCTTTTATTCCAGATGAACAGCATTTCACACGTCAAGTGTTTTACAAAAAGCGCCCTTGTGTGTGACAGTGTGATGGCATGGAGTTTAAGTGTCTGGAGGAGGAACATCTCCTTGCACTCAAAGGCGTCCCGTGCTGACATCATTGCCTCAATTAAACCCAGATGAAGTCCTAAAGAAAAGTCTTTGGTGAAGTATCTCTTGTCTTTTGCCCCTTTTTTGTTCTTTAGGGCATTTGGAGCTGCATCCACGGCGTTCACATCGACATGAAGAAGAAAGCACCCGAGCTGGGCTTCAGCCCTCAGGCCAATATGCTACACCTGCTCAAGTCGGCCAAATCCCTCGCTATGTCGTCGCCTAAACGCAACACGGTGGTGGTTCAGCCCAGCATCCTTGACGTCATGACCGGAAAAGGTCTCATGGGGTCCACATATTATCATGTTGGCGGTTGGGAGGACTCTTACAAGTCCAAAGAGACTTATGATTTGGGGCTTGAGATTGGCAGTGGGATTTAGAGACTGCATAGGATTTTAAAGTAGTGTTTCACACCAGACTCTTTCAAAGCAAGGTTGTGATTTTTAGATTAGGGTTTACAGCCTGGGTGACAAATGTAGGAATATGTTCTCCTGCTCCTCCTTTCAAATTAAAAGGTTCAAGCCAGGGTAGGGTTTTAAAGCTTTAGTTTTTGAGGACTGTGATGTGATTTCTTAACAAGTTGAGCATTTCTAATTATGATTTTCGATTCAGGATTTCAAGCCTTTGTTAGGCTAGCGTTCTGAATTAGGACTCGGAATGAGTAGGGTTTCAAATCAATGATGAAACACACTTGCGGTGGGCGTGGGCGCGCATACGCGCACATTCACCACCTCTCCTTGTCTCCTAGGTAACCCGCTGCACAGCCTCGCTCCAAAGGGTCCTGGTCTCTATAGCAACGCTGGTGGTCCTCAGGCCTTCCTGTCTCTGTCTGGGCGCCACAAGAACCTCCTGAACAATGCGGCGCCCTTTGCGGCTCCGCAGAAAACACCTGGCCACCAGACGAGCCCCACCAACAACCCGCAGCTGTCCGTCACCAACGACAACGGCAAGACCCGCCCCGGAACTGGAGGCCCACCATCTAAGCCCCGGGCCCTCTGGAAGAAAAGCGTGGAGACCTTGAAGACGCAGCCCGCAGGGGCAGCACCGGGCGGCGGCCCTAGCCCATCTGCAACCTCAGCAGCGGCACCGCCGTCTATGAAGAGTCAACGCTATCTCCCGGAAGAACCGCCACCCCCGCCCCACTCGGACATCTCGGAGTGCTCCAGCCGGCCCGCGTCGCACAAAGACTCCGATTCCATGGTGGCGAGGAGCGGGTTCAAGTCCGTGAACCATCTTAGGAAGCGGGGAGGTGGCGGCGGAGGAGCCAACGGCGCCAAGATTTACTCCATCGATTCCGACCAAGCCAGCCTGCAGTCGGCACCGCCGTACCAGCGCGACAGTCAAGGGGGCAGCGACGAATGCCCGTACCCGCCCGACCTATTCCCCACTGATGGCACGTACTCACACAAGAGTGATGCGCCCATCCTGCAGTTAAGCGCGTCCTTGCTGCACCACAGCCACAGTGCAGAGGCAGACTTGCACTCAATGAAGGACAAGAAGTACAGCACCTACACCCACAGCAGGTACAAATCATTCCAATGTCAAAAGGAGTGCTCTTTATTTTTGAGACAGTCTTACGCATGGGTGTCCCAGTGATGAGTGGTTGGTGCATCGGCCTCACCGTTCTGGGGTCGAGGGTTCGATCCCAGATGGGGCCTTATTGTGTGGAGTTTGCATGTTCCCCCCCGGGCTTGTGTGGGATTTCTCCAGGTACTCCGGTTTCCTCCCACATCCCCAAAACATGCTTGGTAGGCTGGTTGAACACTCTAAATTGCCACCATGTATAATTGTGAGTGTGAATGGTGGTCTGTCTCCCTGTGCCCTGCGATTGGATGGCTAATGATTCAGGGCGTCCCCTGCCTGGTGGCCGTAGTTGGCTGGGATAGGCCTCCAGCACCCCCTGCGACTCTTGTGAGGATAAGCGCTTGAGACATTGAATGAATAAATGTTACGCATGGCTTTGTACGACTACAGGAAACGTATGGACTAGAACTTAATTCTAACTCCAACTACATTTGACTATTTTTTGGTTTTTCTCCCACCAGCGCAAAGGACAAGTCTAGCAGCTCATTCGAGGCCCCCGGTTCGGCTATCGGCTCCCAGGGCGTGCGCCCGGGCCACTGCCGCTCCTGCCTGACCAAGCTGAGTGGCTACTCGGGTCTATACACGGTGCGTTCCCCGCAGGCCCGTTGCGATGCCTGCGCCCACCTTGGCAACCTGTATGATATCAGCGAGGACCACCTGAACTACTCGCATGCTGCCGACATGTTCGCGCACTTCCTCCCCCAGAGCCAGTTGGGTATGGTAGGCGAGGGCGATGACCTGGTCAGCCACTTCGAGCCGCCACCCTGCTCGCCGTCTGCACTGACTGCCGCCTCCTCGCCCGTGGCGCAGCATTTGCAGCTCAGTCGCCAGCACTCTTACGAAAACGTGCTTCCGGATGGCGTCACCCACCTGCGGGGAATGGGCCTCCCCGATCTGGACCGGGAGATGACCCTGGACGAGGGTGCCTATGCCAACGTGCTGACCATGCGCTCCGACCGACCCTACAGTGGACGGAGTCCGCCCTCGCCTTCGCCGTCTCACCACCACAGCTTGGACGCCCCCCTCCCCCTGCCCCGCCGCTCCAAGAGCCTCTTCCCCGACAGGCCCTCGCACAACCCCTTCCTCCAGTCGGCGGCCGGCACAGCGCAGCGTGAGTCCGCCGTTCATGCCCATACTCTGGCCCAGACCGCCACCCGACCACTCTACAAGCAACGCCTGCCTCTCTCGCTTACCTTGGGCAAACACGGAGGCCAACACGCCAACCACCACGTGGACCCGCCAATGTTCTATCCCCAACAGGAGCCCCCTATGGTGGCCTATATCATGCCGCCCGCCGCCCAGCCCATGAGCTACGTCACGGCGCCACGAGCTTCCAGCGCCGGCGGCAACCGGCCCCGCTTGTACCGACGCATGCCCAGTATCGAGTCTGACGTGTAAAACTCTCCACGTCCTGTCCCTCTCACACACGCACAATTCTGGAACGCTGGACCCCTGACCCTCTCACCAGCCATTCCGGGAGCAAGGGGAATTAACCGGCCCCCCGGCCCTCTTTTCTGTGTCTTGTAAAAGCACACACAGCCTTGATGCAGGAGTAAACGACAAACTCAACAATTGGGGGTGGCTGTGTGTTCTGGGGTCTCGACAACCCAATATAAACACACATACTGATGCACACATGCACGCATACACACACACACACACACACACACACACACTGTTTACACATGAGGAAAGACTGTTTGATGATGTTGATGTCAGCCAATCAAACATTCCAAACTAAATCAGTAAATATTTGCTCTCATGTGAAATCCAAGATTGACATCACACACACTAACACGCGCACATACACACATTCTATATAGCATTTAGCATCCTAGCTTCCTTCCTCATTAGCTCCTAGCCTTCAGGTCACACACTTGCATGCTTCCTGAACTGCCCTGTACTTCTCTCACACACATATGCAGGGTTATATATGCGCAAAAGCACACATACACGTGTGCATAAAATGTGCAAGTGTGTGTCGGTGCACGCGCATGTGTGTGCGTGTGTGTGTATGTATGTGTGTGTGTGTGTGCGTGCGTGTGTGTGTGCGCGAGTTTGTGTGTGCGCGAGTGTGTGTGCACGAGTGTGTGTGTGTGTGTTGATACAGCGAGCTAGTCTAGCCTTTGTGCACTTTGTACATTTTCTAACCTGCCACCAAACACGAACCAAAAACAAACACTTTTTGATACTCACACAATTCGCTGGATTTGATGTTTTTTCTTTTTTTTTTTTTCTTTTTCTTTTGGCTGTGGTGGCGAGTGTTATCTAACAAGTACAGAATCATATCTCTTTTTAGTGGCTTCATACTTACACGTGCGTACGAGAGTGCGTAGACCTCTTGGAGTTATAGCTTAGCAGTGGATTCAAAAGTCAGTTTTTTGCCAAATTTGTAATGCAAAGATACAATGCATTTCATGGAATCTCAAACAACAACAAAAAATTAATAACACAGTATCTGAGACCAGGGTGTGGATGACCGACCCCTTTGTCCCGATTGAGGGGGCTTAGATCCTAACCTAAAATAAAACTAAATAAATATCTAGATTAAAAAAAATAAGTGTTATGGTGTCATCTGCCTTAATATGCATCATTTAGAAGTTGTACTTGAATAAAGGCACCTTTGATATAGTGTTATCACTTCACCTTAGAATAACATCTTCATTGAAGCCATCCTCCTTAATAAGAATAAAGGCACTCAATTCAATGTTACGTCTTATTATGATTTCATCCGTCTTCAAATTCTGCTGCTGCTGCTGCAGGATGAAGTTTAAGGGGTCTTGGGATAGGCTTTGTTTCGATTTATCTACTTCAACTGCCCTCTGGTGCATTTTTCAGAGGCTATTTTGGATTGAGACGGCTTTGCATGGGTTATTATGCCATTTGTCTTCAAATGTTGTATCCAACTGATGCGTATCTAGGAACGTCCCTTCATACGGATAGTGTTGTGATGTCATCAGCCTTCAAATACAACCTCAGAGAGGGGTATATTTCCTAAAACCCATGATTTAAGTGCTGTTATGACTCAATTTACCTTCATATCCAAACTTTATGGGATGCAGTTGAACTATTAAAGCCTTTCTGTTGGAGTTATTGTCATTTGCCTTCAGATGTGTTCTCCTAAAGATGCAGCTGAAGATTCTAATGTATTTGAAGGAGATTTCAATTGAAGATTTTTTCCCCTACTATTATGACACCATCATCCCAACAAATCAACCATAGCATGATCATTTCTTTTTAAATGTGGCATCTTAATGAGGCACTTGAAACGTTTTTATATCGTAAAGGCGTCATCCTCCTTTAGATGCAACCGTAAGAGGCTGCACTTGAATCCAGAGCTTTGGTTTCATTTCCCTTTTAAAAGTGGCCATCAAAAAATATTTGAAGGAGCAATTGATATAAAATGTCTTACCTGTCTTACACCCACAAGTGCAGCATTCTTCCAATCAAGACGATGTTCAAATGGTGTCACATTATGATAGGTCTTCAAAGACAACATCTGAGGGACACATTTAAGGTAGCATGTGATTTGGGCAACATTTTTTTTTGTATGGCGATATGACATCTTCTTCAAATTTGATGATTATTTCGATTTTAAAAAACAACCTTCCAATTAGGACAACCTTATGATGTCATCGGCGTTCATATGGATCCTGCAAAGGACGCTGACCCTCAATTGAGACACAATAATATTAACAAACGATATACTTATCAGACTTCACTGACGACTTTAAGAGGGAGCTAACCAGGATTTGGAGGATAAAAACAAATGGAACTATCCTCTCAAACCCTGACACACACGTGCACACGCCAGCATCCTTGTGTACAATCTCATGTGATGGCTGCACACATTCATAATGGCCTAGTGTGAGTAATATGCACAATATCAGGTTGCAATATTATGACATTTATGTACAGGCATTTTTGTTTTTGTTCTTTGCGTTGGGTTTGTTTGGATTTGAATGGTCTAAATGCTTCATTTCAATGACAACTTTTTATTCTTATGATGATAAACTAGCATGTTTTAGATTCTCATGTGAGGTTTTTTTTTTCATTTAATTTATTTAGATTCCAGCTGTGATGTCAGTGGTAGTTCGCACATGGGAATCAATGAGTGTGCGGTTCCGAGTCCGCCCACCGGGTACTCTTTCACTAGGAGTCTGTGCTGTTTCACCTCGTTTGTGTGAGTGTGTGTGTTTTACACCAAACAGGCATTTATGTAAGACAATGGGTGAAGTTTGTGTGTCTCTGCGTACTTTTCTGTTCTGTTTCCCTTCATCCCACTCATAACATTTGACCGACTCATGTAACACAACACACACACCGCTGCGTGTGTGTGTGTGGGTCTGTGTTGTACCATCACTGGCAATTTTTTCACTTTTTTCCCAAATTGCATGACTGTGCTGGTGTTTCTGTTGGTTTTTTTTCCTTTTCTCTTTTTTCGACCAGGATGCAAACACACTGACACATACACACACAGTCCAACACAATGACTAGTGTTGTGGTTGCGTGTGATTGTAAACGGTATGTGTGTGCTCTTGCTCTCACTTGTGTATAAGTTCAGGGGTTTCTAAGATTCTGGTTGTGTTGTACATAAGACTTGTCACTCTGTACCTCTGTACAATGTGTAAATAAGTAAAGGTTACATTTTTCTAAATGTTCATCTCTTACTTGCGTGTTGCGTTAAAATGAACACAAACCTTGACTGGCACATTGATATTTCTGTCTGTGTCCAATGTGGTCATCAATGGCTGCTGGCTGTGCAGGTTTTTGTTCCAACTTTTCCAGTATAGACACTTTAACCAATGAGGTTTTTTTCCCTGAAACAAGCAATATTTGACTATTAATGGATTACCGTTGTAGACACCAGATTGGGTAAAATTTGTCTTGTTCAGTTGAAATGAAAACCTGCAAAAAAAACACTAAAAATAAGATGATTTGAAACAATTATGATTGAAATTAGAGGACAAACAAACAACCAGTCGCACTCAGTCGTACCGCCATCAGCTCTGGGGTCCTGGGTTCAAATCCAGGTCAGTCCACTTGCGTGGAGTTTGGATGTTCTCCCCAGGCCTGTGTGGGTTTTCTCCGGGTACTCTGGTTCCTTCCCACATTCCAAAAACATGCTTGGTAGGCTTGTTGGACACTAGATTGCCCCTAGGTATGAGTGTTAGGGTGAATGGTTGTCAGTCTAATGATTCAGGGTGTCCCACGCTTTTGGCCCGAATTCAGCTGGGATAGGCTGCAGCACCCCCAGCGACCCTAGTGAGGATAAAGCGGTTCAGCAAATGAATGAATGGGTCACCACCAATGTTCCCTCTAATTTTTTGTTTGTCTGGGGAGAAAGACAACCTCCCTGAGCACACTGAGTACTAGTCTGAGCAACATCATCATTGCTCCGCTATGGGCACACACCAGTATCACACCTGCCATAAGCAGGTGCATGTCTACTACACATAAATGATTTGGTAATAATAAAATGTAATGATTAATATCTATGAATGGGCGGCCCGGCGGATGAGTGGGAAAAAAATGGGATTTTTTTTGTGCGCTCCATATGATTTGCTGTGCGCAGAGAAGACGAGAGTAGTGCGCAATTGCGCATGAGCGCAGCTTAGAGGGAACATTGGTCACCACAGTGAGTCACTTGCATGATTTGTTCGACTGAGTTTTTACACTGGATACCCTTTTGAAGACCCAAGTAGGCGTCCATAACGAGACAGAATACTTTCAGAAAACCTTGAAAGAAAGTTTAGCAGACGTCTTGGGAACTAAACGAGGAAGTAAGGCCGGAAATAACCTAGAAGCTACACTTGGGAAAACTATGTACAAGTACAGTACACACATTTGGAACATTCAGTATGACTCAGAGGATTATTTTAGGGAATCTGCTCCAGACCTTTATTGTGCACTTGGCTTTCCTAACACACAGTCAGTGTGTGTTTTCTGGAAGGGAAAAAAAATCTATAAATATATATTGGGTGCTGTTCTCCCTCAGGAGATGGACGGTCTTAATTTGAGCTGTATCGGGACACACTATCACGTGTGTACACGCATGCACGCTCGGACGAAAATCAATGGACTTTTAACAACAAGCGAATGGAGTTATGCATTTGGTTGTGAAAAAAAACATTTGTCCACGTTCCAAATGTGCATATCCACGTATTTTTCCATATTTGTCAAACATAAAAGGTGCTGACATGATCCATCTGCTTGACTTATGCAAGATACGGTAACACACATGCACACAGGATGAACATCCTACTTTGAACATGACGACTATTGACTTTCTGATGATCATCATCATCATGATGATGATGACCAACGAGGCAAGTTGGACTTTTACAGAGCAGCTGCAGCCGTTTGGCACTTTGTGCCATTGCTGAAATGCTCATTAAGAAGCAACCAGCCTACACAGTTTACACACGTGTGTGTGAAGTAGTGTGTGTTGCCATGGAGGGAGGTAGCACGGCGTGTCAGCCTACACGCTAAACAAAGCCATGAAAATTTATGAGCGCCCGCCGACGCCTACACACACACACTAAAAATACTATATGCACAGAGATACACACACGCACACACACACACACAGGAAGACTAGAGAGGAGGAAGTAAAATGAAGAGGAATAAAAGTTAAACTTGGAACCTTTCTATTTTTGTTCATCTATTCTAAACACTCACCTAGTATGAGTGTGTGCATGTGTATATAGAGGGTGCTCCAAAATGTTTGATCCCATTTCCAAGGGCAATAATTTTGACAAGTTTTGATGGTATGATCTCAAATTTTCACAACTTGTGTAGAAACGTTTCAAGTTTTTGTGGGTAACATTTGGCATTTCTGTCTTTTCAGGTTAAGAAATGCCATTCACTTCTAAAGAAAAGGCGTTTTGCGTGTTAGAGTATGCTGAAGGCACCAACTACAAAACAAATTAGGAATTGGCACCAATAATTTCAAGAAAAGGCCTTGAATGTGGGTTTCCACACTTAATCCTCGAACACCCTTCAACCAACATGATGAGTGTCCCCCCCCCCCGCCGAACATGATGAGTGTCTTACTATACGATGTTGTTTTTTAAGAAAAATGCCTTACTATACATGGTCATTTTTTCAAGAAAAAGCCTTACTATACTATGTCGTTTTTTTAAGAAAAAAAGCCTTACTATACAATGTCGTTTTTTAAGAAAAAAAGCCTTATGTCGATTTTTAAGAAAAAAAAGCCTTACCTCAAAAATGACAAGGTGAAGTGTGGCCACTTGGTGTAGAGGTTTGTTCACCTGACTGCCATACGGCCAGGTGGCGTTTCACTTCCGGGTCACCGACCGACGCCAAGGGGACGACCCCCTCCCATTCGACCCGCCCCGACGCCACAAACGAATAAAACAACTATGTGTAGTCAAGGCTTTCCAATAATGTCTAGGTAAAGTGTGGCCACTTCATGGTGTAGTGGTTCCCTTACCCGACTGCCATGTGGGCAGGTGTGGTTCACATCCCAGTTGGAAATCATTTTTCCCTTAAATAGAAACAACCTTGTGTAGTCAAGACTTTCCAATAATGACAAAGTAAAGTGTGATCACTTCATGGTGTAGAGGTTTGTTCACCTGACTGCCATGCGGGCAGGTGGGGTTCAATTCCCGGCCGGGAAACATTTTCCCTAAGTTGTTTCTATATATTTGTAGTCAAGACTTTCCATTAATGACAAAGTAAAGTATGGCCACTTTGTGATGTATGGGTTCACTCACCTGACTGCCATCTGGGCAGGTGGGGTTCGAATCCTGCTGTCGTTTGACTGATCACTACACTATGTAGTTCAATATATGCAATAACTTTTTTTCATTAAAATAAAGACTTAGTCATTTTTTTCAGCAAAACAATTTTTCCAGTCAGCCGAAGACAGATGGGTTGGGGGTTGCTGGTGGTGTTTGCCACCGGGATGTGAACCCTCGCCTGCCACATGGCAGGCAGGTGACTGACCCTCTACACCATGAGGCTGCCTGTCTGTATGGTCATTTGGTGCTTTTATTTAAGGAAAGATGACTTAGTCTTTTTTAAATGGCAAAATGGTTCATCGTCCACCGAGATTCGAACCCTGCCTGCCCACACAGCAGTCAGGTGAACGAACCTCTACACCATGAAGTAGCCACACTTCACTTTGTCATTATTGGAAAGTCTTGACTACACAAGGTTGTATTTATTTAAGGGAAAAATGATTCCCAACTGGGATTCGAACCACACCTGCCCACATCTCAGTCAGGTGAACAAACCTCAACACCATGAAGTAGCCACACTTTAAATTGTCATTATTGGAAAGTCTTGACTACACAAGGTTGTATTTATTTAAGGGAAAAATGATACCCAACTGGGATTCGAACCACACCTGCCCACATCTCAGTCAGGTGAACAAACCTCAACACCATGAAGTAGCCACACTTTAAATTGTCATTATTGGAAAGTCTTGACTACACAAGGTTGTTTCTATTTAAGGAAAAAAAATGATTCCCAACTGGGATTTGAACCACACCTGCCTGCATGGCAGTCAAGTGAGTGAACCTCTACACCATGAATGGCCACACTTAATTTTGTCATTATTGGAAAGCCTTGACTACACATAGTTGTTTTATTTAAGGGAAAAATGATTCCCAACTAGGATGCGAACCACACCTGCCCACATGGCAGTCAGGTAAGAGAACCACTACACCATGAATGGCCACACTTTACTTTGTCATTATTGGAAAGTCTTGACTACACACGGTTGTTTCTATTTAAGGGAAAATGATTGATTCCCAACTGGGATTCGAACCACAACTGCCTGCATGGCAGTCACGTGAGTGAACCTCTACACCATGAATGGCCACACTTAACTTTGTCATTATTGGAAAGTCTTGACTACACATAGTTGTTTTATTCGTTCGTGACGTCGGAGCGGGTCGTCCCCTCGACGTCGGTCGGTGACCTGGAAGTGAAACTGACCGGAAAAGACAATGAAAAAAAACCGTTTGGTTGATCTGTATGCTTTGTTTTGTTTGTAAACGTCTTTTCTGGTTTTTAATCGCACGATCTAAACGGGCTAATTTGGGTCAGCTCCAACCAAGACACGTTTGTTAAAGGACTTGAACAGAAGTCCACCAAGAAGTTGTTGTTTTTTACGTTGGCTGATTTTTGTGTACTCGACGCATGCCGAAAAGGTAAGAAATGCTCCCGTTTTCTACATTGCACGTTTCTATAAAGATATAGTTCCACTTGCAGTCATAATATCTCAAATCGAATTGCTTTTAGTGTTTTTAATCGTTTCAAAGATCGCACAAGGACAGATAAGAAGACGGCTCAATGATGACTTTTCCAATTCGAAATTCCTTTATAGACCATTTGTCATAAAACGAAAATCCTAATTGTGGAAAGACACTCTCCAGTAATATTGGTGATATCTGACGACTTGATTTATTTATTTATTTTTGGTAATGAACATGTATAGTAAGGCTTTTTTTCTTTAAAAAAACGACCATGTATAGTAAGGCGTTTTTCTTCAAAAACGACCGTGTATACTGTATAGCAAGGCTTTCTTGAATAAAAACGACCATGTATAGAAAGGCTTTTTTAAAAATAAAAAACGACCATGTATAGTAAGGCTTTTTTCGTAAAAAACGACATGGTATAGTAAGGCTTTTTTCTTTAAAAACGACACAGTATTGTAAGGCTTTTTTTCTTTTAAAAAAACGACATAGTATAGTAAGGCTTTTTTTTCTTAAAAAACGACCATTTATAGTAAGGCTTTTTTTCTTAAAAAACGACATAGTATAGTAAGACTTTTTTCTTAAAAAACAACATAGTATAGTAAGGCTTTTTTTCTTTAAAAAACGACATAGTATAGTAAGGCTTTTTTTTCTTAAAAAACGACCATTTATAGTAAGGCTTTTTTTCTTTAAAAAATGACATAGTATAGTAAGGCTTTTTTCTTTAAAAAACGACATTGTATAGTAAGGCTCTTTTCTTTAAAAAATGACATAGTATAGTAAAGCTTTTTTCTTAAAAAAACGACCATGTATAGTAAGGCTTTTTTCGTAAAAAAACGACATGGTATAGTA
Organism: Stigmatopora argus; assembly: GCF_051989625.1. Lineage (NCBI taxonomy): Eukaryota > Metazoa > Chordata > Actinopteri > Syngnathiformes > Syngnathidae > Stigmatopora > Stigmatopora argus. The sequence continues at coordinate 13,387,908 of NC_135393.1, forward strand.
AGGCTTTTTTCTTTAAAAACGACATAGTATTGTAAGGCTTTTTTTCTTTTAAAAAAACGACATAGTATAGTAAGGCTTTTTTTTCTTAAAAAACGACCATTTATAGTAAGGCTTTTTTTCTTAAAAAACGACATAGTATAGTAAGGCTTTTTTCTTTAAAAAACGACATTGTATAGTAAGGCTCTTTTCTTTAAAAAATGACATAGTATAGTAAAGCTTTTTTCTTAAAAAAACGACCATGTATAGTAAGGCTTTTTTCGTAAAAAACGACATGGTATAGTAAGGCTTTTTTCTTTAAAAACGACATAGTATTGTAAGGCTTTTTTTCTTTTAAAAAAACGACATAGTATAGTAAGGCTTTTTTTCTTAAAAAACGACCATTTATAGTAAGGCTTTTTTTCTTAAAAAACGACATAGTATAGTAAGGCTTTTTTCTTAAAAAACAACATAGTATAGTAAGGCTTTTTTCTTTAAAAAACGACATAGTATAGTAAGGCTTTTTTCTTAAAAAACGACCATTTATAGTAAGGCTTTTTTTTCTTTAAAAAATGACATAGTATAGTAAGGCTTTTTTCTTTAAAAAACGACATTGTATAGTAAGGCTCTTTTCTTTAAAAAATGACATAGTATAGTAAAGCTTTTTTCTTAAAAAACGACCATGTATAGTAAGGCTTTTTTCTTAAAAATTGACCATGTATAGTAGGGCTTTTTTCTTGTGGTCTCTCTGACAGGATCGAGTAGGTTTGGGACCAGCTTGCGGATGAAGCGTTGCCCCGATCGGTCGCCTTCGTATTGGCTCGGTATGTGATGTCTCGCCTTGTTGCAGCGATCATAGTGCGTGTGCATAGCCATATCCCCTTACAAAAAACTTTTTAGAATTAAAAAAAAATATTTCTTATAAATAAAAGTCAAGGTCACATAATAGAACAAGAGATACTTTGCTGTCAACTTTTATTTTTATTTTTTCAGATTAGTGACAAAGGCGAAAATGGATGACTTGTGGGATGGACAGTCTTCCAACGAAAAGGTTTCCCAAACCGTCGAGAGCGAGCACACCTGTAGACAAAAAAGTAAGTTTAAAAGAGACATTCATGTTGCTGTGCAGAAAATATTTGTTTTATTTTGTTTTTCTGAGACTCACCTGCGGATGTGGGTGATGTAGGATGTAGATTTCACCAGGTGGCTGACGTGGGAGGAATTCTAGCTTTCTTTTAAAATGCCAGAATTGTCAAGAGTGGAAGACCTTTTGGCCCACTAAACGAGACTTGAGTACAGTCACACATTCTTGACCATTTTGTGACTTTTGTCTTGCAGGACACTGGACCTTAAAGCAGACTTCTTTCACTAAATGTCAGCCAAGACATTTCAGACAAGCCTTTTTATTTGCACAGAATCGCCACCTTTTTTTTTCAAATTCAGGCTTATTCTTGGTCTCTATCAAACTGGATCCCGTTTCCACCGCACGCAGGATTTCTTCATTTTTACTCAAAAATGAGGTATAGTGCCCACTTACCATACAAAAAAAGTTGCATGGATTGATTCCCACATCCTTCAAGTTTTCACTCTTCAGCTCAAACGGATACTTGGCCTCAATAGTAGAGCACCAACTTACCATACAAAAGGAAATTGGTTGGATAAAAACCAGAGTGGGCAGGACCATGCTTTTTAGGGAGGTGGCTTATACACTTAGTTAAATGAGTCAAGCGCCCTCGTAACGAAAATACTTGGGCAGCCGAAGTTTAGTGGGACGGTGGGAGGGCCCTTTACCACGCACGGTAGAGCATGCGCCTACCGTCGAGTGGATGCTGGTTCGCGCCCCGCAGACGTACTCTTGGTGCCTCTCCCGCCTTCGGCGGGAGAGACACCTGCGACATAAGATAAATTACCTTTTACTAAAAAAAACTAAAAAATAAATTTTACATTTAATCATTACATCCAAATTTGTTAAAATAATTAGCTTAAAAAATCAAAACACTTAGCCAAATTACGTCCATGTGAGTGAGGGAGGTGGCTTGCACACTTAGTCAAATGAGTCGAGTTCCCTCTTACCGAAAATACTTGGCCGGTCGAAGTTTAGTGGGTGTGTGGGTGGGCCCCTTGGCGCACACAGTAGAGTATGCGCCTACCGCCGAATGGATGCTGGTTCGCGTCCCGCAGACGTACTCTTGGTGCCTCTCCCGCCTTCGGCGGGAGAGGCACCTGCGACATAAGATGAATTACCTTTTACTAAAAAAACCTAAAAAATAAATTTTACATTTAATCATTACATCAAAATTTGTTAAAATAATTGGCCTAAAAAATCAAAAGACACTGGCTATTAGCTAGGATTTCAAATAAGCCACCCAAAAAGGTGGCTTGCTCACTTAGCCAAATTAGTCAAGCACCCTCTTACCGAAAATACTTAGCCACTCGAAGTTTAGTGGTTTAGAAGGTGGGAGGGTCCTTTAGCACACACAGTAGAGTATATGCCTACCATGGAGTGGAAGCTGGTTCAAACCCCGCAGACGTACTCTTGGTGCGGGGAGGGACACCTGCGACATAAGACGAATTTCCTTTTACTAAAAAAAAACTTTAAATATTACATTTTATATTTAATCATTACATCAAAATTTGTTAAAATAATTGGCCTAAAAAATCAAAAGACACTGGTTATTTGCTAGGATTTCAAGTAAGCCACCCAAGCACTTTTATTTGTCCGAAATACGTTTGTGTCGCGCTGGCAACAAAACACAATCAGCAGTCCCAATCATTTTCAACTGGTTGGTGGCGATAGACATCCAAACGATGAAGAGATGGTGGGGGGCGGTTAGCATTCCCACCGCAACCACCGGCCGTCGAAGAACCGCATGGTGACGTTGTTCTGACAGTCGCCCTTGTCCACATCCACATCTGCAGAGTGACGGGGACACAGCTCAAACCCACGGCTGTCACGGGGTGAGGCAAGGAGGCCTTGACCTGTCGGTCGGTCGGTCGGCTGCACCTCGTTCTTCTCCTCCTGCTCCTCTTCCACGTTGTCCAATGCATCTTTCATGACACAAAGACAATTATTTATCAACACTGCCCAAAATGACAACATTTTTGTCCTACAACGCCAATATCTTTACGGTCACCACACGGTCTTCAACCTGGCATGACGAAGGCGGTGGCGACGTGCATCTGTCCCAACTGCTCCTGCGGCCAGTCAGCAAGCTCTATCCGACTGGACGCCGTGATTGACATAAAGGTCACGTGACCAAAGTGATAATGTCGACGACGACGACAATCGGACTTACAGATCAGTGAAGATTTGCCTTCCGGCAAAGTCGTCCGCCTGCATCTGCGGGAGCCGTCCAAAAGCATGACCGTGTCAGCCTCCGCTCACTGGGGTGCCGGAGACTCCTGGATGAAGGCGCAATCCGGGTGGCGCCGGTACGAGTCTGTCAACAAACAAGGCAAGGCGTGAACTTGTGGGGAACATTTCCTCCATGCTGTAACTTACATTCAACAAATCTTGTACGTACACGAGCCTTCCCAGGCAGGCTGCCATCCAAATACTAACCAGACACAACCCTGCTTAATTTCAGACGTTTTCAAGGAACTGTGCCGTAAGGCCAACTAGGACATGAATTGTGACCATTTGAGAAGCACCTATAATTTTAGCAAAACCAAAATTGTTACCTGTTTAGTGCACGTTTTTTTCCATTGAGTTTGGCCCACATATACAGGGTGTTCCAAAATGTTAGACCCCATTTCATAGGCCAATAGTTTTGAGACAGTGGAGCAGGTTCGTGAAGCCCTTTTCTTCAAATTTTTGGTGCCAAGTCCCAATTTGTTCTGTAGTTGGTGCCTTCTTTGCAAAATTTATGAGGAAAGCACACTGCACTGTCTTAGGTGACTGAGTCCTTGTATAAATGTATAAATGCACTAATCATGTTTGGATTGGCTGCAGGTCGGTGTGCATCAGGAGGGTAAATTCCAATCGATATAGACTCACTGGACCATTCATTAGCTATGCAATCCAATCCAATGTTGCCATGACAAAGAGAAATTAAAGGCCTTCTTTGTATTTGTCATGTCCAAGGTGTGTTTGTGTTACGATACTTTTATGATTGCTTCTGCACAAATCATGTGTGGTGTTTTACCTCTGCTCCCTCTTTCTGCCTCTCTTTGACTTTGCCCCCTTCTCGCAAATTGATGAATTGTTCCCGTTCGGCTCGCGGTGATGGAATGCGCCGCCGGCGGATCGACCCACAGGTGAGAAACTCTCGATGAAAAATGAGCCGCCTGCGTGAACACAAACAACAAAAATGGTAGCATGCACGTCTTTGAGATAACCTGGGAGATACACTCAACTTAGAATTGAAATTGGACTGATTCCAATCAAGGAGCACCTTTCAACCAAAATGGCTGACTTCCTGCAACTGGGTTCTTTTCTGATTTACGCGTGTATTGCGTGAAAGACGCGAGGCAGATTTGGTTTCAATTGGAGTGGAAGGATGCAGAGCTTTTTCCTCCGGTTACCCGCCAGGAAAGCGATGAAGAAGCATTTCTATCGGCATTGAACATCTTTTCAGGTCGACGTTTGATGGACGCCTCAGGGCGAGGGCGGCCTTCCCGCCTGGGAGTATCGTAAATCTGTGAGACGATATCGCGGCTGATGAATTGGTCGCCACTGCAGATCGTCACGGAATGCATATCAGCGGACCGCGGTTTTTAAGGCGTTTAAGACCAATGACAACCATTGAAAAGTTGTAAGCTGACATTTCTGATATGAGAGCAGCCTTTGAAACTTAAGTTAGCAATTTAAATGACACTAAAGTGTATAAAAATAGGCATTTGCTGAAGAAGCTATATATTCTAATTAGTGTTTAGAAGGTCTTGCTAAAGAATGATAAGCTGTTTGAGTGTGACCAAGTTCCGCAGGCACTTTTTTTCCAACGTCATCTCTGGACTATCCGTCTTCTGAACCTGTCTGCGGGCTTTTGCTGATGTGGACGTGCATCCGAATAAAAAACATCCGTCAAGGCAACGTTTTTTTCTCAGCCTTGTAATCACCGCTAGTGTAGTGCTGGCATGAATGAAACGCATAGTAAATCTCCGGAAGAACGTCTTCGGGCTTTCCCGTTGCTTGCAGGAAGCTATAGATCAGCGTCGGAGATCAAAATGTCAGCCGTGATTGAAGGAATTGCCAAAGAGATGTGAAAAACGGTCTGGCACTACATTTAGGTGCAATAGCCTACAAATTGATTTTAGGTTCATGAAAATCTGTGGTTATTTCTTGCTGAGAATTATTAAATTCAACTTTGATGATGACAAAAACATCCAGCTCGAAGAACACTCAAGTCTTACAATACAGTCCAATACAATACAACAATACACATCCCTGCTTCCACCACTTCAACCTGCTGCCCTCTGGAAGGCGCTACAGAGCCATAACAGCCAAGACAAACAAACTCAAGGACAGTATCTTCCCAAGAGCTGTTACCATACTCAACTTGAGTTCTGCACCTAGGACTTAATCAAGACTTATTGCTAGCCACTTTAGTCACTTTTTACCACTTACTTATAAGCGGTTCAGAAGATGAGGCGAGACTATTACTTATACATTACATACCTATCAACCTCTGCCGATAACTGCCCTTATAAATGATTATGATTCCCCTTACAAACCCCCCAAAAACCTTACAAACACCGTACGAGTCGTACGGTGTTTGTAAGGTTTTTGGGGGGTTTGTAAGGGGAATCATAATCATTTATAAGGGCAGTTATCGGCAGAGGTTGACAGGTATGACATTATGTTGACCACTTATTTATCATTGCTATATATTGATTATCTATTTGTATGTTTGTTTGTTGTAGAGTCCATTGACTCAGCGAGTGGGGCGTTCTCAACAACTTGGCGCTGAACGTCTCCAAAACCATGGACCTCATCCTGAACTTCAGACGGAAAAAGGCCGTTTCGCCCTGACAATCTCACTTGGACTACTTATATATTCATTTCTTATTTATTGATTACAGATTGTTTGTTGTTGTTATTTGTGCACTATGTGGTAAATCTCATTACTTGTTATATGACAATAAAAGCATTCAATTCAATTAGAGTTCGAAAACATTAAGATGCAAAATTGTCTTTGACGCCTTTGAAAACCTATCCTGAATGGTCTTTGATATTCACTAAAATTTTATAAAAAAACATTTTTCACATTTTTGCGATTTGGGGTTTTTGCGGAAATATTTTTTACAGTATTGCCCCATTTTTCGGGTTTTTTTTATACTTTGCAATTTGGCTGTTTGGCAACACCCGTTTAAAAAAAAAAAACAAGGGGAACTTGCTGGGAATCCATTAGTGCGGCTGGCATCACTTAAGACTTTATCACAGACAAAACTGCTCATTGGACGCGACAAGTCATCTCAAAACGATCAAATGACGGCTAAGAGCATCGCATACCTCATCAACTATTTAAGCAAAAGGGAGCTTTCATACGCGTGTGTGTGCAAAACAGATGTGTGCTACACAATATGTAGCTAGTAAATTTAAAAAAAAAAAATCCAGAGCCTTACCCGTCTGAAGACACTAATTTCTTTTATGTTCCTGAAACATTTTCATTTCATTTACGACCAGAGGTGGAAACTGTGTTAGGATTATATACGTGCGCTTGCTTGTGTGTTGTTGGCGAGTATATAAATGTCTTCAAAGCTTAGCAGAGTGCTGACACATCCTGACCACTGACATGCAAACAGACATTCATAACACAAAAACACACACAAGGACAACACAATAGACCGGGGTTCAGTAAGTTAAGCTGACAGTGGCAACGCACTCGTCACGCTCACAAGCCAAATATTCGGTGATCACTCTGACAACACTCACACCGACTTTTAGAATTTTGTAGGAAACGCTGATTTTTGTTATTATTGTTGTCGTGGCATGAAGCAAAACAAAAAAAAGAGTGACAAGCAAGAGAAAATGTATCTCACTTTGAAAGGCCGACCTCATTAGTGGCATCATGTACAAAAACATTGGGATGAGGCCATGCTTAATCAGAGTAATGATCCCACGTCACCTGACTTTCAGTGCCATTTATACTCGCACGCAAAATGTTTTCACTCCTCTGTAGACAAAAAAAAAACCCAGTGGCAACAAGCCTCACTTGGAAAATTCTAGGGGGGAAAAATTAAAATTTAAGGAAATTTACCAATCAAAATCTACTTTTGAACTTTGGATCAACAATTTGAAAATTCTAGGGGGAAAAAACTAAAATTTAAGGAAATTTACCAATCAAAATCTACTTTTGAACTTTGGATCAACAATTAGAAATTTCTAGGGGAAAAAAAACTAAAATTTAAGGAAATTTACCAATCAAAATCTACTTTTGAACTTTGGATCAACACTTAGAAAATTCTAGGGGGGAAAAAAATAAAATTTAAGGAAATTTACCAATCAAAATCTACTTTTGAACTTTGGATCAACACTTAGAAAATTCTAGGGAAAAAAAAACAAAAAAATAAGGAAATTTACCAATCAAAATCTACTTTTGATCAACAGGATTCACAATTCTGAGTTTGAGGTTTCAATCCCAGGTGCGTCCCAACCTTCCTGTGTGGAATTTGCATGTTCTCCCCGGCCTTGCGTGGGTTTTTTCCGGGTATTCCGGTTTCCTCCCACATCCCCAAAACACATATGCTAGCCCTGGTTGAATACTGTCGATTTCGTCCTCGTTATGGGTATTACCGTGTGTGGTTGGTGTCGTCCATCACCTGTTGCCCATAGTTGGCTTGGACAGGCTCCAGCACCGTCCACGACCCTTGTGAGGATAAGCAGTCTGGAAAATAAATGAATACACATTTTAACCTCACACACCAAAAAAGACAAACTTTGCTTCTTTCATTAATGATGAATAGGGTTTACTAGAAAGAAAATCACTTCAAAACAGTCCAATGCTTTGATTTTGGGGCATTTTTGGTTGTATTTTAATGGCTCATCATCCAGTAGCAACAACATTGAATGGCTACTGAGATGAATATTTCAAATTACTGGGGGAAAAAAAGACTTTTCAGCTAAAATAAAAGCAAGACTAGGCTTTGCCAAACTGCATGTTGACAAGACACAAAGCTTCTGAAAGAATGTTCTGTCCTATCTTATGAAGTACACGGAAAGAGAGAGATTATGGAACTTTTGGAAATCAAAAAGACCACCTCAACAAGGTACTGCACTTTTTCCATGTAATATTTATCACCACTCTGCAAATAGTGATGCATATTGGGTAAAAAAGACAAATACATTTTTTAAAAGCACCCATTTTTTGTCATGTGTAGCATTTGAGGACAGTGCACAATTCTGTCAGATTCAATTTTTCCACAATATTGAGAAGTTATTGTATTTATGGAACCTAAATTAATTTCCAATTAGAAGTGATACATTTGGAAAAAAGGGAAAATGTTTTAATCTTTGACCCAATTTGCCTTATAATACAGTGGATAAAAATATGAACATTTTTCAATCCTTTTGTCACATTTTTTTTATTGTTAAAAACTTATTGTATCTATGCAATAACATACTGTAGCCTAAATTATTTTGAAATTACAGTTTAAGATTTTTTTCCTTTTCTGCCAAATATCTAAATTATGTCAGGCCCGGGTAACAGTTTTCATAGCAAAGAATAGAGCTGTCAGGCTCTTTAACAAAACATAACAAAAAAATGGTGGAGTGTTAAGACCTACCGTATGCATGCATGTACATCTATGTGTATATATGTGTGTATATATGTGTGTATGTATGTGTGTATGTGTGTATGTGTGCGTATGTGTGTATATATGTGTGTATGTATGTGTGTATGTATGTGTGTATGTGTGTATGTGTGCGTATGTGTGTGTGCGTATGTATGTGTGTGTATGTATATCTGTGTGTATGTATATCTGTGTGTATGTATATCTGTGTGTATGTATATATGTGTGTATGTATATATGTGTGTATGTATATATGTGTGTATGTATATATGTGTGTATGTATATATGTGTATATGTATATGTGTGTATGTATACATGTGTGTATGTATACATGTGTGTATGTATACATGTGTGTATGTATACATGTGTGTATGTATACATGTGTGTATGTATACATGTGTGTATGTATGTGTGTATATATATGTGTGTATATATATATGTGTGTGTATATATGTGTGTGTATATATGTGTGTGTGTATATATATGTGTGTGTGTATATATGTGTGTGTATATATGTGTGTGTGTATATATGTGTGTGTGTATACATGTGTGTATATATATATATATATGTGTGTGGATGTGTGTGTATATATGTGTGTATATATGTGTGTATATGTGTGTATATATGTGTGTATATATGTGTGTATATATATACGTGTATATATATGTGTGTGTATCCTTGTATACATGTGTATATGTGTGTGTATATATGTGTGTGTATGTGCGTGTGTGTATGTGCGTGTGTGTGTGTACGTGTGTGTGTGTACGTGTGTGTGTGTACATATATATATATATAAGCAACACTCTTATTTATTTATATATTTATTCATGTATTTATTTATTAACCTACTTATTACCTAACTATTTATGTCTAAAATGCCTTTCCTATGTATCTGCATCATCACCCTCTTGCTACCGTGACAACAAAATTTCCCGAATACGGGATGAATAAAGTTATCCAATCCAATCCAATATACATCTGTGCGTATATAGAGTAAGTGTTTCTGAACTGTTTTTATCCAACTATTTGGTGATTATAGATTGAATCACGTCAATGTTACACCCCAAAAAAAAATTCAAATTAAGGTTATTGCTCTGTTATCTGTCTGCGAGGATGTCATCAAATTTCAATCTTACCAAAGCATTTCTTCTGACGTCGTGTTTGGCATATCGCCCCGCGGCTCTATTTTGAAGCAGCATCACGCTCGGTTAATCGCGCCCCACCAAAACATGAGATTATTTTAAGCATCTGTTTTTTGGTGGGGCACGTGCTAATAGGCCAAAGCCACTATTAACACCCGAGGAGGTGGAAGAGCTAATGTGGCGGTTTACACCTGCCATTAGCTGGAAAACAGCATGTGGTTTAAGGCCCATTGGCTGGAACTAATTCAAAAGTCTCATTTCATTATGGACGTCTCCGGCATATTAATTTGCGTTACACTTTTTTAATCTCATTTTCATGAATCTTTGCCACTAAATTCTTTGATGTATGAAAATCCCCAACGGTAACAAGCGGTAGATGCTGCCATTTTAATTTGAAATTTCGTGTGGCATTGATTTTGCCCGTCACGGGAGACGACATCGTAATCAATATAGATCCACTCGGTCCCCGTTTGGACGTCACGCATGAAAATGAAGCGGCGGCGGTGGCGGTGGCGGGGGAAACTCGCACTTGGGGCTCGTTTAGCCCGACAAAATGTCTTGAACGTATCGCTTCCAAGTTAATTAATTCACTTTTAAATATGCTAATACGAATTGCCTTTCATTAGCCGCGGCTCGGCGTTTATTCGCACGTTGATTCTTACCGACTTGCACTTATTAATGCATGAAGCGCACATGCTTATCATATGCTCGTCTTAAAAGAGTTGTCCTATTTTACTCGGGCTCTTTTCTATAGGCAGCTCATAAGAACTTTTGATAACTTTGCACCTATTTTCTGGATTAATAACCCATTTGAGTGTACTTTAGTCTGCAAGATTTTTTTTAATGATTACGGTTTTTAATAGCACATCATTTCATCAGCAATTTTGCCCAGATTGCAAGAAAAGAAAAATGCTGCTTGATTAAGAATATGCTTTGTGCTATTATCTGCAGACATTAGTTTTATTTTACAAATGCAGAGAGTTTTATTCTAAAATCACATTACTGTTATGACAAAAGTGTCTGAAAGGTTCATAATAATTAAGCGTTTTGCGATCAATGCCATTTAAATTTGAAAACAAACCCACAAAACATTATCAGCATAATTTCAAATTTGTTAAATTGTTTGAATGTTTCAACTAAACAATTGTCCATATTAAAATAGGCTTTTTTATTGTATTGCTCTTTGTGAAATTAAACTGATTGATTTTTACATACAATTGAATCAAATTAAATTAAAGTCCCCTGAATCAAATTGAATCACAGCACTTGGTCATATCAGCAAATATAATATCAATTTCCAAAGAATCACTACTCAACAATGCATTTTTTCAAAGATTACCCTTAAAATGTGTATGACATTAGTATGAGGTATACTATCACTTTTCTCATTCCAAACACTTCCATTTTGTGAAGGCAGATTACTGATTGCTAAATGTTATTGTTACAAAAACATATTTTAAAATGATTAAGAGTGTCCCCTTTTCTGCACAGATCATAATCAAATAACAAAACAAACACGGTAAAGAAAGTTTTGCGGTCTTACTTTCACATTCCCAGCACTTGTCAGCTCCATTTTGCCACTTCCAAAAATCTTCGGGTGCTCTTACAGTCCTTTAAAGATCACACAAGATTAGAAACAATGGCTAATTGTTAAATTTCACAGATTGTGAAGCCTAGTATACACTCAAAACTAAACTTACTAGGGTAAACATGATCATAGCAAACACATAGGATCCAGCATGCACTGAAAAACACTGTTAGACAGACTTGGGTGGACAAGACAATCAGAAACACCTGGGTAGCAAGCAAGAGATACAAAAGGGGCGGGGCTAATGGCAGGTGAACTGATTGGGGAATCACATGACAGGTCACATGGGGAAAAAAAACACAACAAAACCAATCCCTAACAGTAATGCTGCAAAACATAAAGGTCAAATATGTCCTAGGTTGCTAATTCCCTGCAAAAGTAATTTCCTTTTTGTGGCAGTTTAGGTGCTTTTATTGCAATTACACTATTGTTTTGAGAGAAAAGATTTTAAGGGAATGCGTCATAGTGTCGCCATCTCCCTGCAGATTCCAAGTATAAAGTATAAACCTTGCATCATATTTGAAACTGCTGTAAATGTGCTATTCTCGATCTGCTGTTTTTGAATTGAATTGAATTGAATGCTTTTATTGTCATTATACAAGATAATGAGATTTCAAAGCTTTCACCACATAGTGCACAAATAGCAGACGGATTAAAAAAAAATGTGAATGTTAAAGGATTTTAGCAACATTTAATCTATTTTTATTCCGTAACACAAAATGAGAAAAATGATGAAAGATCTCATATTGGTGCCATCCGACTTCAACGTCAATCCTTCCTTTATGTCCCACACCGGGGAAAAGACATAAAAGCATAAAGGGCAGATTATCTGTGTAATGCTGCGTTGCGATCCCGGCTAATGTAGGCTCCATTGTTTAAGCGTTACACACCAAAGACCCCCAAGCCCCTTTCAAGGTGGACTCTTGCACCTATTTTACGGCTTCACCGAAGCTGGAGGACAGCTAAAATGCCCGCTAAGTGCACTCTGCTATCTCATATTTATTTTTATGATGGAGCTTCTTCATGATGCGTAACCACTTGAAGAAGTGTGTTGACTCGAAGGGAATTTAGCCGTATTGAAAGCATCGAGAGACCTTCTCGATGCGGCCGTAAAAATTCATCACGCGTGTAACGCGTCACATGACACCCCGCAGATTTGCTCCTGGATTACGATCGCAAACTTCCATCGTCTTAACTTGGATCTTCTATATTTTCAAGCCCATAATTCTTCTTAAATCCGAGATGGTACTTTTCGACGGACCCCCCTATCCACTGCCCCTGAATAGACCTTCCCGGGGGTGCTGTGTTGAATCTGATCCCCTTATAATAGAAATACACCCTCCAGTCGTAGAGGTCAAAGTCTGATTCGACCTGACAATCGAGGCAGGAAGCCTTGACGGTTTTTCTTTTTTGTATCCGTCCCAAAATATTACATTCTGACAGGGGGGGGGGGGTCTCCTTTTTGTGCAGATTATCCAGGTGTGTGTATCTGTGGGCCAGATGAAGCCTTAAATTGCTCCACATGATGTTCCGAATAGGAATCTTTCGTGAAATCCAACAAGGCGCTAAAGCGGCTTAGCTCAGCGCGGGTCCTAAAGAGGCGCGAGAAGGTTGAGAGCGCGGCTAAGAGCTCCTAAGTGGGCGTTAATGATTGACGCATTGCTCGGAATCAAAGCGCAGATTAAAAGGTCGACAATAACACGGTCGGACGTCGAGATAGGAGAAGTGGCGGCGAGGAATAACGAGCTTCCGGGGTGCCGCATTATTGGCCTCGCGTGTGGCTTTTGTTCTCTTAATGGGCTGTGAGTGGAAGATAATGTTGTTTATTCCAGGGCCAAGTGGGGCAAATGAATAGAGTGTGAGAAAGCAAAAAGAAAACAAAGCCATAAATTGTCTAACACAGCTTTTCTTCGAAGTGTACGTTTTAGGTTGGTTGTTTGGAAAGTATACTAAAAGAATGGATTACACGAAAACTGGGGAAAACAAACACCATTAACGTGGCTTTGCGATTTAGGCATAGGAAGATAAATAAAGAAATGCATCTTTCTGTGTATCCAAGTTTTCATATTTGAGCCCCGAAACTAATTGCACAAAGAAAAATGCTACATCACTCCTGCCAGACACATCAAAATGGATCAAATCAATTATAGTCTGTGTTTCTAGAGCCAAATATTTGCCAGCTAATGGACTTTTTAAACATTGTTTTCCTTTACTGTTAGTGCCCATCTCAGAAAACTATAACTGTTTAGGTCTGCAGCCAACAGCCAAAACACATTTTCTAATCCCCAGCCTTGTGAGAGAGAAAGGGGGGGTTGGGGTGGTCGCTCTACTGCCTCATCCATTCATTCATTCATCCTCCAAACCCATTCTGAGGCCGTTTTGGGATTGGATTCTTTCCTCTGCCGCCCTCAAGTGGACCCCCGAAGAAGACGACTTGCACAATTAAGCACACGCACAAATACACGCACAATTTCAAAAGACAAGACGCACGTCCTGCGCGTGCGAGTTTGTGCGCGCGCTGTTCGCCATTAAAAAAAAAAAAAGAAAAACAGACCGTCACCATAGCAACACGTTATATATCTCCCAGGCATATTTATCCAAACTGCATGAGGAGATGGATGGAGGGAGGGGGGTGAATCGAGGGGGGATTAGAGGTAGGGGGATGGATGGATGATAGATGGATGGATGGACGATAGATGGATGGATGATAGATGGATGGAGGGAGGGGTGAATCGAGGGGGGATAAGAGGTAGGGGGATGGATGGATGATGGATGGATGGATGATGGATGGATGGATGATAGGTGGATGGACGATAGGTGGATGGACGATAGGTGGATGGACGATAGATGGATGGACGATAGATGGATGGACGATAGATGGATGGACGATAGATGGATGGACGATAGATGGATGGACGATAGATGGATGGACGATAGATGGATGGACGATAGATGGATGGACGATAGATGGATGGATGATAGGTGGATGGATGATAGGTGGATGGATGATAGGTGGATGGATGATGATAAATGGAGGGATGATGATGAATGGATGGATGATAGTTGGATGATAGATGGATGGATGGTGATAAATGGATGGCTGATAAATGGATGGGTGGTGATAAATGGATGCATAAATGGATGGATGGATGATAGATGGATGATAAATGGATGGATGGTGGATGTGATGCATCTGTGTGTTCTTGTTTCTGTGTTGATATTTGAATGCGTAGATTTTCATTTGTGTGTGTTGCTGTTGTGTGAAATGTACATTTGTTTGTGTGAGTATGAATGACGAGTGTTCTTGACCAATGCCGCCATGTTGAGGGAGCGCTTAACCTTTCTGCCTCCTCATTATCCTCCCCTGGGACTCATTCCAGTGTTGATGCGAGTTAATGTGCGTTTGCGTGTGCAATCTGGCGGCTGTGGCAATTAGCGTTCGGCATGGTACACCGTCCAGTCATTGATCTTCAGCTATCACGTGACTTTCCTCCTGCTTGCACGCCAGACGGAGACACCTATGTGTGTGTGCGTGTGTGGCGCAGATGGTGGTCGTGGAAAGGATCTCTGGAACATTTAGACACTTGTTGCCACGCCGTCTTCCTCAGAGGTGAGAGGCAGCTTGCAGCCGTCCCTCAGCAGCCTTCCGCCAAGCCTAAAAAAAAAGAAAGTCAAAAGCTCAAGATGCGTCGTTATATTTGCCTAATCCTATTAAATACTCTCTCACGCACTCACCTGTTGTTTTGAGATAATCACACTGCCGACCTCATTAATGAAGTGTTTTCTAAAACCAGGTATTTTGTGTCATTCGTATCAAGTATAAGAGCCAGTTTTAATCCTCCTTTAGGCACTGTTTAATTACAAACCTATGACGGGGGAAACAAAAGCGCTCTCTTTGACACTTGACGTTGACCTGAACCTCCTCCAGGTGGAGAGTGGAGTGGTCTCGCACCCGTCTAATGGGGGTCAAGTGCTGGAAAAGGCCTGGCAGCCTCTTTTCTCCTGCACATCAGACCACATGGCACCTGCTCCCTTCTTGCTATCTTTAGCACACGAGGCCTTCTCTTGTCCACCGCGGCGCTTAGGTAAACATGCCTGTCACATCACATACATACACACACATCTGTACGTTATTAAATGATGCCCTATCTTTCTTTAAAGTACTTTTTTTCCCTATAAAAAGTCACTCAACTGCAGTTTCTTCATCCCGTGAACTATTTCACCAGTCAAATCTTTGTGAACCAATTGGTTTAAAACTATGCTTGTAGTTTTCTTGACCTCTTTTCACTCATCATAAGAGACCTTATTCTTCACATAAATATCTCCAATTAGCCAGAGGAGGAACTTCCCCTCAAATTAGCCTGAAATTCTACTAATTTCCCATCAAGCTCGCCATGGGCTTTTATTTCTAGCCTAAAAAGTTTGATGTTTTTATTCCCTGTTGGCCAAATTGCCTCATGCCCTTTAATAAGCAACCCGCGCTGAGAGAGCACCTTCTGAAATATAATAATAAGGAAAGTAGCGGCATAAAAATGGGGCTTTTTTATGCGACTCGGGGAAAAAACTCTTTTAATAATACATGAAAGCCCTCTGCATGTATTTTGTCTTGTTGCAGATAGTTGACTCTCTCGGGCAGATATAAGTCGCTCTCCTGTGGTGAGCAAAAAGATGGAAAAAGTCCGTTCTAAAGAGGGTCAAGAGTAGGTTGGCAATAAAAACTGCCTTATGCAAGACTGCCCTTCATTTAAATGTCTCGATTTTCCTCTTGCACATTCTAAAGTAGGCCATTTATTCATCCTTTTTAAAGTTTTACCTAAACAACACACTCCAGGGTGTATGTGAGTGTTTGCTACTTTGAGAGCAATTACTATGGTCAATGGGAAAATATATATTTTATTTATTTTAAATGATAAGAGTGATTGTAATATACTAGATTTTTTTGTCCTTCTTTAGGGTAAACCTGCACTTTGGTTAAAAAAAACTTGTTTTGAACTGATTGTTTTTTTTTTTACCTGAATTTTCCTTCGGTCTTGGGTAATTAAAATGTAGGGTATAAATTTATTCTTATAGCTCTGGTGTCCTGGGTTCAAAATCCAGGTCGGTCCACCTGTGTGGAGTTTGCATGTTCTCCCCCAGGCCTGTGTGGGTTTTCTCCAGGTACTCTGACTCTCCCACATTCCAGAAATATATGCAAAGTCAGCTGGGATATGCTCCAGCACCCCCTGCAAACCTAGTGAGGATAAAGTGGTTCAGAAAATTAATGAATGAATCATATCAAAACACAAAATTTAACGGTAAAATGCAGAAAAAAGGTTTCTAAAAGTGTATTTTCAGAAAGTAGTAGGTTATTTGCAATTAGAATCATTTGCTAGGGTTCAATTTTTAAAAAGGGAGAATTTAACTGTGTTTAAAGGGAGTACCATAAAATTAAATAGTTGAACAAGATGCAATAAAAGCAAAACAGAACACATCGAGTATGAATACCAATATGTTTTGTTGTTTTATTTAATGAAACGTATATTATGACCAGCATAAGCTTATAAAAGAGGAGGACTACAACCTCTCATGAAGCACCTTATCATTTTTGTAATATATAAAATACTGCTTTAAGCGTTCAGTCAGTACCGTTAGCAGAGGGCTGTGTTAGCTTGCAGAGCTCCCACCGACCGCACGACTGAAAGCTGGATCTTGGCGTAAAAAATTAAGATATTTTTAAAATATAGCGCAGAAGCTTTGTATAATAAGGCAACGCTTGTCTTCCTAGTAATGGTTGTCACTCCTTTTCGATTTGCTTCATACAATCTTTAGGTTCTTCATGGAGGACTCCAGAGTCTGAACACATGAAATACACAATATTTGAAATCTAGCATGTTTGAAAGTGACTGTCAAGTAGTGCATGTAGTGTGCATGTATCACCTTGACATCCCAGATGCACATGCCTCCATCCATGCCAGTGGTGCAGAACTTGGTGCACTTGTTACGTCCTCCTTGCAGCACTGAGATATGACTGAAACACCAAATGATAAATAATTATCACCATTACACACTGGTCAATTAAGTGCATTAATTTATTATTATTTTTTTTCATTTTGCTATATCCCTATGTATTAAATGTGTGCAAATAAATGTCAAAATGTTCCTGCGTTGAGTTTAAAG
Source organism: Stigmatopora argus (assembly GCF_051989625.1). NCBI lineage: Eukaryota > Metazoa > Chordata > Actinopteri > Syngnathiformes > Syngnathidae > Stigmatopora > Stigmatopora argus. The sequence goes on from NC_135393.1 coordinate 13,405,501, forward strand.
ACTCCCACCATTAGCACCAGATGATTTAATTGGACATAGAAATATAAACACACAATGTAGTATTATTCTTATCGCTTTTACACAAAACTTTTATCGACCAATCAAGAGAATGACATGAATTTTCCAGGTGGAATCTTGACTACGGATGTCCCAATGCTGATTTTTTTCACTGTAGTTTATTTTTTCACTTCCAATCTTACTTTTTTCAAGATATGGTTTGCCAATACGGATCGATGCCCATATTTTTAGACCAGCAGAAATAATACAAAAAAATATGTAACCCGTAAATGACACATCATACTTTAGTCACACTCAAGTGACAGGTTTGCCTCGTGGTTTGATTTACAGCAGCCGAAAAGAACCGTGGTACCGGAAAAAACAATGGCTACTGGATCGGATCCGATCTTGAAAAAAAAAATCCAACACGGTCCGATACTCAAAAAAAACAACTGAATCGGGTCGGCACATCACTACTCTATTCGCACCTGATGCTGTTCTTGTGCAGCGTCCCCAGGTCCTTGTCGTTGCCCTGCGTCTCCGAGGCACGGCGGTCCAGGTTCTGGAAGCGCTCCCTAGCGCTGATCCCCTTCTGGGCCGCCTGCTTGGGGACGTCCAGTTTTCCACCAAACACCAGGCCTGCTTTGGCAGCATCCAGCACGAAGAGCATGGGGCAACAGTCGTGGCCCTGAATGAGGACGTCAAACAAGAACCTTAGATTGCTTATTATGGATCTATGCACGCTAGGTCTCTGGCTGATCAAGGTTTTCTCCAATACAAGTTGTCAAAAACGAGCACATATATTTGGAGTCAATGAAGCTGGAATATGAGACAGACAGGGGAAGGTGCCGTGTGTTTACAAAGTAAGAGTTGGCATGCGTATTGTGCTGCTGTGAGAATTTTTTAAGTCACTTTGAGCCAGGAAAATTCCTGGTAAGTGCATATGCCTGTTTGTGTGTGGACGGCGAAATAACGTTGAGTACTCACAGCGGCAACTAAGCTGCTCTCAGTGATGAAGGTCACGCACAGCAGGGGAAGCGTGTCGGATCGCAGACTGCTCACGCTGATCGCAAATGTTAACATGCACACAGACAAAAAATATAAAAGTCAAATATGTTTTTAGAAAACAGTGGATTTTAGAAAACAATTACTCATTTTAATCCTACTGTTTATTATTTTTCAACATATTCAAAATGCTACCAATTTCATCAAGAAATTAGTGATGAAATTGCTCTACTTATTTAACTGTTACCTATTAATTAACTATCAAAATACAATTGTTGAATTTCCTATTTTGTTATTGACAACAAATACTATGTAACAAATGAATTTAAATTTATAAAATTATTTTATTTACAATAAATGAATTAACCAACATCTAACTTATTGTGAATACCTAATGTGTAATTGTTTATTTTACAATCTTTTACTATGATTATTGACACTAGTCAAAACAAAATTGATTACATATTTCATGATTTTTATAATAACAATCAAATTAATCAAAAATTTGATCAATTAAAATGCTAAATCGACTTTTTCACTACTTACTTTTTATTTTTTTAATCAAATTATTTGTTAATCTAAATTTAACATTCAAAAATGTTTTACCTAATATTTAAAAATGAGATTCATTAAAAATAGTTTAAAAGAATTGTTAATCAAATTGCAATCTTAAATGTTCACTATAAGAAAAGAGGAACTATTTGTTCATGAAAATGTTTTAGTATTTTAGACAATGTTAAAATTATGACTAGTAAAAAACGACTAGTATTGACAGGTATATGAAAAAAAAAAAAAAAAGGAATTCCTACGTGCTTGTCTTGCCACCCTCCGCGACCGATACAGTGGAGTCGTGGGAAGTCCACGCGAGGCGGTTTCCGGAGTTGGAGAAGCAGACGCTGTGCACCCATCCGCCACCTCCCCCCTCCACTGGGCAGGGACCCTCGGCCATGGACCCCCCAGACTCGAAGAGCATCTCCCCGAAGGGCATCTTGCTGCCCCAGGACGTGGGGCTCGGCTTCTCCTCCACTTCTTTGATGTAAGCCGAGAACACCCTGCAAAGCGTCTGTTCGTTAGGTAGAACTGTGCAAAGTAGTATTTCACATTGGTGGCTTTAAAAAAAAAAAGATGAAACCCACTTATCTGCCGGTGATAACATTTCTTACCTGCATTTAAAGTCGCAGGACCCTGCGGCCAGCAGCACGTTGTTGGAGTGCCAGTCCAGACTGAGGATGGTGGAGCGGATGGGCTTTTTGATGTGCTTACACACCCACCTAAATGGGGAGATGACATCATCACTACTATAGGCCTGCAGTACTGTATTTTCCTGTCACACATTTTCCATAGTTTGGCTGGACCTACAATTTATACTCAAGTGTCACTGATGTAATGTTAACATATAGAATTGGACAATGTTATACTGGTCAACCATGATGATACAGTGATGAAGGAAGTGAAGAAATGGTTCTCTTATACAGTAACTTCCTCTATTTTTAGGTTTATACACCAGTGCAAGAACAATTAAAAAGCATTATTGATTTGGAGCGGTTTGATTTAATTAATGAAGTTGTATATAGATTTTAATTCATTCATTAATAATTAGCGCATCGGCGTCACAGTTCTGGGATCGAGGGTTCGATCCCAGGTCTGGACCTCCCTGTGTGCAGTTTGCATGTTTTTGCCAGGCTTGCATGGGTTTTCCCCCCGATACTCCGATTACCTCCCACATGAAAAAAAAATGGAAGGCCAGCACCCCCCGCGACCATTTTGAGGATAAGCGGTGCAGAAAATGAATGAATTCATAACGCCGTGTTTTTGACCTGTGCAGCTTATACTCGGGAGCGACTTATAGTTTGGTATATACAATATTGACAGGTGATTGAATAAATGTATTATAACCCACCAGTCATTCTCCTGCTCAAAGTAGCAAACGGAGATGAGTCGCGAGCCGCTTCCCACAGCAAACTTGTTCTCCCGAGGGGACCACTTGACGCAACGCGCCGCCCGGTTGATGCGCAGGATGACCAGGGTGGGTTTCCAGGAGCCCTCCTTCAGCGTCCACACGTACGCGTTGCGGTCTGCGCCGCATGTGACGATGCGGTTGCTGTCAGGCGCCCAGTCCACGCCTACAGAGGTAAAAAAAATGGTGTTCATTTGAGTCAACTAAGTCTACTGATTGTAAACAATACAATAAAAATTGGAATAAACTATTTTAAATATTGATTTGTTTTAATTTTTGTAGAGATAATTGGAAATACATTTTACAACATAATAGGATAAACGATTTCTTTGATACAAAAGAAGGGGTAGTAATACGTAATGCAGTTAGCTGGCAGTTGGATTGTGAAATTTGTTGCAGTACCAATTGTTGTCCACTTGAATTCGCTATTCCTACAGACATAGATAGGACAATACTGATGAATACATATCTTGTGATATGTATTCGTCTGCTGACGTTTCGGTTCCTTGACCTTTGTAAGGCTTATCTCATTTCCCAGTTTGTATTTATCACATGCACTACTTGCATGCAAATTGTCCTGTGGGCGTCCTACCTGTCACCTGGCCGTTGTGTTCCTTGAGCTCGTGGATCCTGGTCCACTTGGTCCCATCCTTCTTGTAGATGTGGATCTCGTGGTTGTTGGGGCAGATGGCCAGTTCTGGGGAAGTCACACAAAATGTCCAAAGGCATAAAACATGATGCACACAGACACCAACTTACAATGGCAAAATGTTTTGCCCCCCTCATGTCTTCCATCAGCTTCATAAATACTCATTTTTTTTACTTATTGACCACTCTAATTTTCACGCTGGTAATTCATTGTTTGGATAATAGATGGTCTTTTCAGTTTTTTTATGTACTCAAATAACATTAAGGAGGAGGTGGGTGAACAAGGCCTCAATGGCAGGAAACAGGAAATACCTTCTCCCACCTGGGAGCCAATCACAGCCGTTCAACTCATTAGAGACACTGGCCCCCCACCCAGAAACTCACGTGTTCCATCTTTGTTCCAGGCGTGACAGCTGATTGGTTCCAGCAAGAAGCTATGGAAGGCCATGGCCGACAACTGCACTAATGCAAAACAGGATGTGGCGTGAAGAGAAAACCTGTGAAGCAAGAACACACAAATGTAAAATTCAGCTTCACCCACGTAACAATTTCTTTTAAAAAAATAAAAAATAAGACTAAAATACTAAGATTTCTTGCAACATTTCCATTTTGTCAAAGGGGAGTTATTAGTTGCTGTTCTAACATTCCACTTGTGTCTGCATGTTACCACAAGTCTACATTCCTGTAATATTTTGTACATATATCATCTCTTAAATAATACAACTTAAATGTGTTCATCTATATTGCCAGGAAAATTGGATTTGTTCATTAGTCACAGAACTATGAAATGCATGGCTCAATTTTTTTTTTTTTTTTTTTAAGTCTTAAAAGCCTATAGATGAAAATATTTTTTTGTAAATATAATTGGAAAAAAACAAACCTTGGACATGTAATATTAAGTCTTTTTCCTAAAATCTTTTTTTCCTCAACAAAAAAAAGACTTTTTTAATACATTCAAACACAATACAACAGTTAGTTAAAAAAAAAAAAAAGTGAAAGTGCAGTTCTCACAGGAGTCCCTCTTTTGTTGCTAAATTGACCGTTTTTAAAACAAAGACAAAAACAAACAAAGGACAAAGTTAAAAGAGTTTTAGTGGCAAGTCAAGCTTTCATGTTGCTATATGTATTGTTGATTTGATAAAACATAAAAACAACAAACACAATTGTTTTTTTCCCAACCAAAAACAACTAAATTGTATAATTAACTGTTTGCCTTCTTGAGAAAACTCCAAATTTCATAACACATTGTAAATTGGTAAAATGAGAACTCTATCATAAGGCAAAAAGAGGACTATCTTGCACACAAATTAAGAAGTTGTGCAAGGAGGAACCTGGATGGCTAATACACTAATCACAAAACGATCACACCGGAAAAGAAAAATGGGAAGTTGGAATTCCTAAGAATGGAAGTGTCTTAAAAATGAAGATAAAAAAACACTTTTTGGGCTACTCTAATCTAGAAAGGCTGGTAATGCGATCCAGACTGGGTGAGGCATGGCAAGAATGATGCTGGTTGAAAGGCTTGGCACCCCAACCAACAAATTGCAGTTCAACGCAAGCAGGAAGTTGGTTTATTCCACAAAAAAGAAAATTTAAATCTCATAACATTACTTTTATTCTTGAAAAATAAGGCTAGTCTTAATATCACACCGTTTTTTTTTTTAAAAGGTAACGCTTTAATTTTTTTTTATTTTTTTTTTTTTTTACACTATTTTTTTTCCTTTATCTCTTAATATGCCAACATTTTTTCAACATTATTGAAAAGAAAAGAAAACTAAGTGAGAAGGGAAAAAGTACTGATTATACAAGTTTAAATTTTTAAACATTTTAAATATGATTTTAAAAAATTTATCTTGGGAAACATGTGCTTTCATTTTAATGCTTCACACAAAAACAACAAAATAAAAATTATAAAATTACTTTTTTTTCTGGAAAAAAAATAATTTAAATTATTGTATCATTATTTTTCTTCTACAATGCAAATTTACTCTCCTAATATTACATTTTCCTCTTGAAATGCTGTCTGTAAAATTCTTTACCAACAAAAGGATAACTTGATTCCTCAAATTGTTCACACACAAAAAATGCAATCTAATTCTTGTACAATTAAATTTACACAATGACAACACCCGTTACACACCAGACAGGAAGTGAGCAAGAAACAAGTCAAAAAATGCCACTTCTTCGTTTTCAGCACAATAAATGCATGCACTCGTGTTTTTCACTTCCGATCAAGATAAAGCAATTTTTGCTACTCACCCCGAGGGCAAAAGAGGAATCAAGTGGAGTATTTGGGAATGTTTGGGAAGCTTCGCGGACTCTGGCCAGTCGACACGAACGCCACTAGGACGACTTTGAAGCTGAAGCTGAAGCTGGCTTGGTTTGAGAATGAGGAACAGAAGGGGCGGGGAGGGAACAGGAAGTTGAGCGTAAGGCTGGAAAATATATCAAGGGGAGGGGTTTGGCCCCACAAAGCATAGATATTACATATCTAGCGCTAGATGCCAAGAGGTGGCGTTATAGTAACGGGCGGCCATGTTAAAACAGTGGACGCTTTTAGGTTCAGCTAACATAAGATTATTAAATGTTATGTTAAATGTAAGAATAATAAATGTTGCCAGATTTTAATACAGTTTGGTTTATAACAATTCAGGCAGCATTTTGGATATATTTATATAGGTCATTTATATATTCATTGGAAACTGAACAATTTCTTAAATTTCAAAGTACTCTCCATAGATTGTTTTATGGAATGGCACTGACACAAAATGTCTGACAAGTGATGACAGCAGTCCTAGTTGACTCACAGTGCGCATTACGCATCTATCTCCCTATATGTGCAGTATTTATGTCAGATGCACAGAAGACAAGAGGGAAATGGGGGAGGAGTGGGAAGGTTGGCACTAACGGCTGTCAATAAATGAGATCATAGCCTTTTTCTTTTTGCACAAAACCAGCACTGTTTGCTCAGGATCTTTGGCCTAACTCACTTTTCCTCATTTCCACGACACACCCAAAAGACAAGAAAAGTTGAAGGGGGAAAAAATAGGGACTTGCCACAAGACTAAGTTTCGAAACTTTACATGTCATTGATTTAAATAGTATTTTAAAGTTATACAAAGAAATTTGCACACACTTCATGATACATAGGTCTTGCACTACTTGTTGCCCACTAGACTTGGAAAAACAGGTTTCAGTGCAAACACCCAGAAATTGCTCATGCACGTCTCAACATGTACTCTGAATGTTTCAAAGACCAATCACAGAAGGAAATAAAGACAACTAAGTGGGTGATGTTCTGTAAATGCATTCTCAACTTTATTTAACCTCACTTTAAACAAACATCCTCCATCTTACGTGAGCTCCTAACTACTACAGAGCCGCGGCGGCGAGTTGGAGAGTGACAGAAAACGTCCGTAACCTTGACGCCGCTCTGATATATTCACGTGTAGGCCAGGCAGTGGTGATATTCAGTCTGATTTTTGTTTTTTATTCATCGTTTGTGATAAAACTTAGCTTGGTGTTGAACTTTTGGTACTTGGAGGTTAGAGAACATAAAAAAACACGCGTCACACTTTTTTTTAATAATACGGAACGTTCTCCCTTTCTCTCCAGCTTCATTTAAAACCAAATGACAGCAACTAAAGAAAATTAACAGTGATGTCCCATGTCAGTTCAGTGTGTGTAAATGTGTGTGCGTGAAATAGCCTGATCAGTGCATCGGCGGACACTCGTTAAGGTGTGTTTGTGCGTGTGTGTTTTGCTATGGGGGAAGGAGTGAGTAGGTGAGTGAAGTCACGGTCGCAGCGTCTCCACAATTTTTCCGTTGAAAAAATGTCTTCACATGATGCGGAGACCTTGGATAGAAGCTTCTAGACTCTGAGAAGAAATAAAACAAAACATGGAATTTGTATGGGGTGTGACTTCGGTTTAACCTCAACCGGACCTGTTTTGCAAGTTGCGCTCTCGTCATACGTCTTGTAGGGCGCAGACACATTCCCGTTCAAATAATGGTCAAATTATAACAATGAGTTATATTTAATTTTATGTTTGAAACCCTAGCCTAAATTCCGAAATCCCTAACCAGTTGTATTAGTGTATTATTGTAGTATGTGTAAAACCTTAAAATCCCAAATGGCCATGGCGCCATCGATGCCAGTGGTGCAGAACTTGCGACAGTCCCTTTTGTCTCCTTCATAAATAGACACTTGGCTGTGGAGGAGAAAAAAAAGCATGTATGAATTAGAACGCATGACCATTTAAAAGGAGACATGTCATTTCAAATTATGGGACAGAAATTAAAAACTAAACTGTTCTAAAACCACACCTATTGATAACCAACCCTACTTGTGAATGTTGTTGTAAGCTGTTGACAAATGCTGTGTCATGCCTAATCAAATAGAAGAAAACCCATTTGAATTGTTGATTCTAGCTTACGTGATGCTGTTCTGGTGCAGTGTGTCCAGCGCAGTGTTGCGGTCCTCGGTGGTGGCCCTCTTGTCCATGTTGCGGAAGCGCTCCATGGCTGAGATGTTCCTCTGGATGCTTTGCTTGGGCAGATCTAGCTTGGACACGAAGGTCAGCGTACCGCCATCATCACAGCGGAAGAGCATTGGGCAGCAGTCGTGGCCCTGGAAAAAAGCAAAAGACGTACATTTAAAAAATACATAGGTTTGAAAACCAGGAAAAGTGCGCAAAGTGTGTTAGCTTACCGCTGCTACTAGGCTGTTCTCGGACACGAAGCTGACACTGAGAAGAGGCAGTAAGTCTGTCTTCAACTGCAAAGGACTAAAAGAATAAAAACCCTTAGCCTTTTTGGATTGAAGGTGACATGTTTATAATTGAACACCATTTTTAGATGTCGTGGCATGCTTTCATCGAAATGCCCTGAGACACTAGTAAACATGCTATCGGCATATTTCCCTATCTTCACTTAAAATTCACACACAATGTTAGCTCAAATTGAGGATTAGCCTCTAGATGTCACTGTGGAACAGTTACGCCCTCCCCCACAGAGAAGCTCGTTTGTGACATAAGCTTAATTTGAGATGGGTACACAGGGGACATGTCCACTTTACTGTTGGAATGGCAATTTATACAATTCATTAGAATTACACAAAGAACATACTGGGCAGTCTTGGCGCTGTCCACAACAGTGACCGTGCTGTCGTGGCTGACCCACGCCAGGCGGTTGCCAGATGCTGAGAAGGACACAGAATGGACCCAACCTCCTCCCCCTGAACAAGCAGAACAGGTTCACCTGCATTAGACGTCCGTGTGCCAAGCTCGTGCATGAAAAAAAAAGATATCTGAGAAGGCAGACCTGCTCCTCCGAACTCTGCTAAAACAGCCCCGAAAGGCATCTTGCTGCCCCAAGGCGTAGGGCCTGGCTTCTCTTCTACTTCTTTGATGTAGGCTGAGAACACCCTAGAAACCACACAAAAATAAATAAACATCCTGGGATTTGCCATGCAAGTGTATTATTAAAAAAAATGCTATTTAGTGTCACTTCCAGGGCCTTTTCTTCAAAATAAAGTCAGCTACCTGCATTTGAAGTCGCAGGACCCAGCAGCCAGCAGCACATTGTTAGGGTGCCAATCCAAACTGAGGATGGTGGAGCGGATAGGCTTCTTGATGTGCTTGCTCACCCACCTGAAATATGGAAAATAATAGAAAAATAGAACACATTTTTTCCTTCATGTATTCCAAAAAATAGCAAAGTTTTGAAAGTTTGAAAATTGAGGCACACAACTCCTTAAAACTTCAACAAAATAGTAGTACCTTATCTGAATTAAAAATCTTTAAAAATGATACTAGATATGTAGCACAAGTTAAACATTATTTGTTAATTATCCCTTATACTTGAATACATATAAAAGAAACTTTTTTCAGGGCAAATAATTCTACCTAAAAATTCTACAGTTCTCAATGGTGAACCTGAGAATTTCCTATTATAAAAATCGATTACCAGCCCTGAAAAGTATTGTTTTGATTTGAGTTTTCCTACATTCCTATAAAAACACCACCATAAAATAAGGATTTTTTTTTCTCACCAGTCGTTCTCCGACTCAAAGTAGCAGACTGAGATGAGTCGCGCGCCACTGCCCACCGCAAACTTGTTTTCCAGCGGAGACCACTTCACAAAGGTGGCGGCCCTGTTGATCCTGAGGATGACCAGCGTGGGCTTCCATATGCCCTCCTTTTGTGACCACACGTACGCGTTGCGATCAGCGCCACACGTGACTATGCGATCACTCTTGGGGGCCCAGTCAATGCCTGCACAGAAGCACGAGACTGTGAAACACCTTAAAGGGGTTGTACTAGATCATGGAAAATGGCTTTTTACTTGCTAGTGGAGACACATTGGAAGCAGTCTATCAAAAAAAAGTCAATCAAAAATACAAATCGATAGCAAAAAAATGCTGCTAGTAGGGTTTATTTTGTTTATAGTCACTTGACGTAGTGGGTCGCACAAACGCCTCATAGTTATGGAGTTCAAATCTTAAAGAAAGTTGCCTGCCATGCCTGCTTTTCCGGCTTCCATACACGTTCCAAAACAGTTAAGCTTGCGCTTTATTAAATGGTTGATGGGTGTGAATAAGTGCATGAATGCTTCTTTGTATGCATGGCAACATGTATAATAATGTGTTCCTAAAATGATCTGAGATAGCCATCAGCAAGGGTACCTGTAATGTGTCCATTGTGCTCCTTGAGCTCGTGAGTCTTGACCCACTGATTGCCACTCTTCTTGTAAATATGGACTTCATGGTTGTTGGGGCTGATGGCGATCTCTGTGAGGGAACAGAACACACAACAAAAGCAAAGTGAAGTAACCAGCCTAACCTGTCCCCCCACCGCCAACCCAAAAATGGAATGACAGCTTGAAAGTGGTGAGTTGAAGGAGGGTGATGGGGAAGAAGCCAAACTTACGTGTCTTGTCGCAGTTCCACGCGTGGCAGGTGATGGGCTCCAGCAGAAATTGGTGAAGGGACATCTTGTCTGGGTGTGGTCCGTCAGTTCAGGGCTCTCCACTGTCACAAACACACACATTGGCAGTACAAAGTTTTTATTTTTTATTACAACCACCACCTTTGATTCTTCTGCATTTCTACAGCAGTTGAAGGACTTTGCCTCACACTGATAACCATCACGCCACGCCAGATCAATTACACCAACCCTACAGAATGATTATTTCTTTACACGGGTCAAGTTTTCGTTGAAAGCGACGCTATCCGGTTAGCATCGTTAGCTGAACTACACTGTTCAAAGCATGAAATCCCAATGAAAACTATACATTCAATTCAATTACATATGAAAGATCCCATCTTTTCTGTAATCAGGCAAAATATGTGTTCCGCGTTACGATTAGGTTCTATCATTCTACTAGCGTGGATAAAAGATTAGTGACTAAACCCCAAATTAGCTAACCTAGGATTTGAAAGGAAACCTCGCTCAATTCGCTAGTCGGCCTCATACGCCTAAACCCGACCACGGCGTTTCCTTTAACGTGAGTTCGGCGTCCTAACTCACCTTGTCCAGCCCTCGGCTCTCCGCACTTTCGCTAGCCGGCAAGCTAAGCGGCGCTAGCGGTATGTCGGCGGCAGGATGAGGGGGTGGGGGGAGGCTCGATGAACACCAGGGAGTCGGACGTGAATTCGCGGACTCTGGTCAGTCAACACGAATTCGTCCCGGAATGTTTGAGGGGAATGTCAAGACTGCCGACGACGACGTGCGTCTGGGAACATCCGGCGGCTGACTGACTGAGTGACAGCTAGCTTAGCCACATTGCGCTACTAGCCAGCTCGCAACGGTCAAGTGAACGGGCGCGTGCACAACCACGCAAGAAGGGAAACAGCGCCTCTAACGCATACATTAAGAATTGCACCAAAACGTCATCCAGGAAGTGGGTGCCGTGAACCTGCAATGAGAATTGAAGTGATTTGAAGTTTAAATTAACATCAAGTGAAAGACTGTTGCTCAAAGTACTTTTGATGTGCAAATTGGGAAGTTTTAGAGCCTGATCATGTAGAAACTAACGTTTAAAAACAGTAAATGACATAATTTACAAGTGGAGACATATTGTGCCATACCCACGAACAAATACACATATTTAATTAGAAAAAATAGTTGATAAAGTGACTGCCCTAAGAGATATAATTCATGTAATAATGCATAATCGAATCTTTTTTGTTTCCTGATAGTTGAATTCTGGGTAACCAGACTTTTAACCAATCAGAGGGGAGGAATTAACCTTTTTTTCTTGTCACCTGGTAGGATTTGCAGGTAAACCATTCCAAGCTGATGAAGATGAAATCCTTTTCCCACCGAGATGAGTTTTACCCCACTCCGCCGTCATACTATTCGCCAGGTAAATGAATATGAACATGTTTTAAATGCAGGGTAGAAGAGTATTTATAATGACAAATATCACGTGTGCGTTCAGATGACAAAGCAGGAAACCAAGTAAAGATCTACCACATTCACTCACCCTTGAGATGTTCTCCTGCTACTCCAACACCTCACTCTTGTTCCATTGACATTCCTCCTGAAGAAACATGCCCTACCTATTTGCCTTTGCAAGGTAGCCACTCACCTCCATTTTTCATGTATGCATGCACAATTGTCATTAAGTGTTCCTGATGTTTTGTCCCTAATCATCTTCTCTGAAACTCCAAATGAAACGTTAAATCCTTGTATTGAAGCAATAACATTTTTAGCCATTGATTTAAATTATCCTTAGAATGGTGAAATTGAATTTGTAACCCGTCTACCCTCCAATCTTGGCCTGACACTAGAATCCATTGATTAAAATCCAAAGTACAAACCCTTCCTTAACGTGAAACCTTGAATTCCAATACTAAGCTTTCTTTGAAACACAAATGCATGTTTGAAATCCTACTTCTAAACCCCAAAACTATTTTGAGCCATAATTCAAAACGTAATCTTGTCCTGAAAATTGAGCCCATTTTTGAAACCACATATTTGACCTCTGACCTCAATCTGAAACTGCACTGAGATTGAACCCCTAATTTGAAAGCCCCACCCTGACATGTCACCTTAAACCTCCCATTGTGCCGCCATTCATTGCAATATATATACTTTGGCAAATGTTTCGACATTAAGGATGTTACTTTATCTAACGATTTACCCATTTAAAAAAAAACTTCATATTTGACTCCATTTGAATTGTTTTTGTTTCTTCCTACTTTGTCCTGCAGTGTATGTGACCCCAGTGGTGACCCCCATCCCAAAATTTGTGAGCCACGAGAGTGACTTGTGTCGCTCCCCCGCTTTGACGTCATGTCCCTCCTGCCAGGCCCAGGTGACCACCAGGGTCCGCTACCGAGTGGGAACGTACTCGTGGATCGTTTGTGTGGTTTTTGTGCTTTGTGGGTGAGTAGCATAGCACACTTTCTGTCTCTCTTTCTCTCCCTCACTCTGAGTTCGTACAACAACGCAGTGATGCTGTGACGTTTCAGGTTGATTTTGGGCTGTTGTCTTCTTCCGTTCCTCCTGAATCATTTCAAAGATGCTCATCATTCCTGCCCCCGATGTCATCGCCTTCTTCACGTGCATTTCAAGACCTGTTATCAATGACCTACTTGTTATCAATGACCTACTATATTACCTGCAGCCCTGTGTGTTTTAATTGTCATGTCATTATTTTATTTTGAAATCTATTAATAAATATATTTGATTTGGTTGACCAAGGGGTGAACTGTAAATTGAAAACACAACAAAGGTTTATAATTCAGCAATCAAACCTTACTGGGGATTGAAAACCGATCTTTAGCTTGAAACACTAAGCCTATTTGAAAATTATACTTGGGAGTGCAAACACTTGGTTTAAATCTCATTTTCATTTTTATCATCGCTATTTATACCAAAAAACGAGTCAGCTATTTGCTAGGATGTTTCATAGGAGACTATACAAAAGATGTTTAAATATAAGTGGTTTTTTTATTTTTTTCAAAGTGAAATTTTGGCACATCCTTTGCATTGGTCCTTAACTTAAAATGGCCTGTAATGACCTTTGACCCCAACTTTCCAAAATCACCTATATGCAAATGATCCACATTAAATGTAAGAGAACTTAAAGCCTTGATGTTTTCATTTGCACTTTGAAGCGGCCAACGTCTCATCATTGGATCACGTTAGCTGGATCGGATTACAAGTTCACGTCTATTTACGGCGGGCTGAGCCAAGGCATCATTAGCACACGCAGTCTTTAGGTGACCCCAAGCAAGGCATGTGTGCACCAGTGCATTCTCGTAGTCTGTCCTAGTGCGCCCACCCGCATGGCCCGGGATGCTCACAGATATCTGCTCTCCTTCTTCCCCAGTCGCTTCCTAAGGTTCCAACGCAAGACTGAGATCTTGGCCTACTTGTTCCTTTGTGTGTCTAAGATGCCCTTCATCCCACCTGTCCCAATGGTGGGCTCAGGCAGCAAGATGGACAAGGCAGCACCCCCCAAAGAAGGCATATCGGTGAAGGAACGCCTAGCGTCCAACCTCAAACAGCTGAGCAAGAAGAGCCCATCACGGAGCTACCTGCCTACTGCAGTTAGGGGGTTCCCAGAGCCCAGGAAACAGGGACCCTCACCCAGGAGGCCTCCAGAGAGTCTCCCTGCCTCCAGCTCTGGGGAGTCTTTGTCCAAGACGCGGCAGGTTAGTATCCTACTTTGAAATTTCAAGCCAGAAAACTAGCTGTGTCATTTTAAAGGTTTAATTGAAACTTTACTTTGAAACATTATCCACTTGAAACCCAATCATTTCTTTTAAACCTGAATTCTGCCTTGATACATTGAAATACCTTATCTCAAAACTATTCATTTTAATTGATACAATAAAACTGAACAAAAAAAAACACCTTGAGCCAGTGTTTAACTTTTCTTTCAAAACCTTAATCCTGTTTTCAAACATTTACACTGGTTGAAAACAATCATTTGAAAATCTGCATAATCCATTTTGATCTAGCCCAGAAACGTGTGCTATTCAGAAACACACTAATTTGAAACTCTTAACCAATATTTTGAAGCCTTAGTTCTGTTTTGATACACTATTCCCAACAAATGTCATTCATTCAGACTAATCCAACGACAACCCGTGTCAAACCCCGCCCGGAGGAAACCCGGTTCACACTGACCCTGACCCCCGAGGCTGTCCTGCTACTCCAGAGGCGCAACAACAACAACATTTCTGGAAGCTTCCCAGATTCCAGGCGAGCCAGAAAGGCTCAATACCCGGCCCCCTCCCCATCCCTACGGCCCAACTGCCGGGCAGGGGCCCCAGCCAGGACCCGCAGTGATGTGAGCTCCATGGTTAAGGTGTCCCTGCTGAACGAGCGGCATCGCTACGACGACGTGGAGTATGAGGACGACGGGGAACTGAGCGGTAGGGTGGATGAACGTGTGGTGCTCAAGTGTACCGAGTGGCTTCGGGGACTGGAGAACAATCCTGTTACGACGGCACGCAGAAAGATCACTAGCGTGAAGAGCTTCTGAACCCTCCTTTGGAACTTAAACCTGGTCTTCAAACCTTGACAACAGCACGCTAAATGTTGACTATGACAACTGAAAACACGGGGAATGTTTGCTTCATTTGGAAACCAAAGTTAACAACCATTATCTAGTTTGTAACCTTGCACCATGATGAAAACAAAACTTATAATTCTTATATGGACAATTTCCATATTAACTTTCCATATTTAGACAGAAATACTAGTCATTTGTCAGAAAAGGTTGCTGGTATTTAAACACATGTCCTGGATGTATATTATATATTTACTCTGTATGCCTTTAGGCAGCAATAAATACACAAATGACTGCTTCATTTGTTAGCACTTAAATGCCAAATAGAGTCAAAATTTGTGATTTCTTTAAATCCCAAAAAGTATTTTCTTTTTTAATTTTGTTTTGGATTAACAAAACAGAGTTTTGATTTATAAACCTGATAATGGATAGCTAGGACAAATTCTTTACTTTTTTTCCAGCAACAATTTAAACCAATACTCTACACTGTGTTGTAATAAATAAAGTATGTTAATAATAATACCACTATCAAGTAATAATAATATTGATAAAAAATTCAATTACATTGAAAATAAATATACATGAAAATTATGAACTCTTGGATTTGGACTCACCAATCATATCAATTTGTGCACAAGTGTATAATACATCAAATTTCAACAACGGTTTTGCTACTGAGATGCGATTTCAAATCTTTAAAGACAGAATCATGCTTTTATGGTGAATAAACTAATCTCATGAATTATTTCTTTTGATCCTTAACTAAAGATGTTTTCACCTTTAAAAAAAATTATGTTTAAATATAACTTCCCATGCAAAAAAAATAATTGCTGTCTAATTATTTTTCATTACTACTGAATTACTGTCTTTAAAAGTTGCAATTAATCTGGAGGGAAAAACCTTAAAGACTAAACATCTGTAAGAATAAGCTAGCTGACAATCTAACATTCACCGTGTCATCCCAATATGTCTGATGCTTGAACTAATTAGCGCACCTAATCTTAGGAGGTAAGATAGTCTTGTGTTATTATGTTAGTTAATCTTGAGAGGAGTTGAGGCAACCAGGCTAAGGAACCGGACTATCGTATGTTGTTCGTTGAGGAACCTAATGTGGTTTCCGTCGCAATAAGAAGCTTTGTGAAAAGTCTTAGAAAATGGATTACTGCACTCACCTGCCTCGTGCCTGAACTGTGTGATCTTATAACGGTGGATTATCCGCTTTGCAGTCAAATGTTAAAACACGTGCGGTCAGGAAATTACAATAAATGATCATTTGCTAGGCATCTACACCTAAGCATAATATGATGCCTATTGATTTAAATAATATAATAAAATTTAGGCAAATTTCCTATGGAGTTGGTCTACAGAGACACAAAGTTTTTGACTTCCATTTCAATTCAGTCATTGGTCCTTGAGATTTAAAGTATTTGTGCACCATTGTGACAAAAGGCAAAACTGCTGTTGGTGGTTAACACTGTTTGACTTCAAAAATCCCTTTTCAGAATCAGAATCATTTTTCTCAGCCAATAACTTTATAAACACATGTTGATATTTTTCTGGCTTTGGAACCACTGTACAACAATTATTATACAAACTACTAGAATAGTACTTTCAGGATGTAAACCATGAGGTATTTACCTCCAAAACGTTTGCTTTGAATAAAAGTAGCTGCCTTTTCAATTTTAGGAATTCTCTTTAAGACTTCTCTGTGCAACCTGTTATGTTGTACATGCACAGTTTAGTGTTGATGGATAAATCTAGACAGAGATCTTTTTTTCAAAATTCCAAAGGAACTTTTATAGAGGAAGTTTTTGGGGACCCTTAAAATAAAGAAATGTTCACCTGGGTCCTAATGCCTCACTTCCATCGGTTGATTCTTCGCAGCTGTATATAGGAAAGGACCATGCAGATCAACATGATCCCAAGAAGCGCAACTTGGTTCTCCCAGAACCCCCATGTGGAGTAGTCGATGTCCTGGATCGAGAGGAACAGCTCGCCTGGGACACTGCAGGACAGATTTCAATCATGAATTTTGGTTGTTGAGTTCTAGTGAGTCACAGTTGTGCTTCCCCTCACATGGTTGTGTTGGCATAGAAGAGCTGTCCTGCCATCTCATTGATGAATGCAGCCTTGAAGAGAAAAAGAAGCAAAGAAGTTGAAGGATTACTCCTAATGGGATGGGATTAATAGTAACATTTTGCATTTAAACCACTGTGTAACCACACTCAAACTCACACACACACACACACACACACACACACACACACACACACACACACACACACACATGTATCCAATTGCTTCTTATTTTGCACATAAATGTGATCGCTGCCAGATACCTGAATTTCTTCTATGGGAGATTAATATGGTTCTCATCTTCCTACCTAGTGGCCTACCTATAGTCAGGCAAATTTAGCCACCTTACACTTGAACAAAGTACTTTTATACACTATGGCAAGGGTGTCAGACTCGGGTTGGTTCGCGGGCCGCTTTAACGTCAACTTGATTTCACGTGGGCCGGACCATTTTTGATATAATATTTGAGTTTTTT
The DNA here is from genome assembly GCF_051989625.1 of Stigmatopora argus. NCBI lineage: Eukaryota > Metazoa > Chordata > Actinopteri > Syngnathiformes > Syngnathidae > Stigmatopora > Stigmatopora argus. The sequence goes on from NC_135393.1 coordinate 13,423,189, forward strand.
TAATAAATGGATTAAAAGCCCTGAATATTCAGTTTTTTTATAGATCTAAAACAATGTTTATATGAGCCTTTTTTAAATATATTTTTAGATTTTACAAAATGATTTTTGAACTAAAAACACAGAAAAAATTGATTAAAAAATTACAATTATTGATTTGAAAGGGGGAAAATCAGGAAATTTAATATACATCTATACTCTTCATTTTAATTTGATCCTAAAACAGAAAGTCGGCACTCATGATTTACTTTCCCGGGCCACACAAAATGATGCGGCGGGCCAGATTTGGCCCCCGGGCCACCACTTTGACACATGTGCACTATGGTAATCAAAAGTATATGTCAAAGAGCCCTACTATGAGGCAGATACTTACATTGAGTCCATATCTGAAGATGCTGACCCACTTGAGCCAAGACAGCCAGCTCAGCATGGCATTAAGGTTGACCAAGTAACCGCCAAACACCTGTAAAAAAGGACAAATGCTGTAAAGCAAAAAGTGAAAACACCACCAATGGACAATGGAGATTGCCGAACCATCATGAAGACAAAAGGGAGCGCAATGAGGATGTTAGCCATTGCGAAGGATGACACGCTGGCTGAGACCAAGAAGGCCAAGCTGACCCCTGCGAGGCTGACCATGGACATGGTCAGTGCAAAACACAGGAAGGCTGAAAATGCAGACTTCAGCCCTGCATACAATTGAAACCAGATTGAAGGATTCTAGAAGGATAACAAGAAGGATTCCAAAACTGTCAAGTGTATGTGCTGGATTACCCATCATGTAGTAGGCAATGGATGAAAAGATGAAGATGGGAACAATGCGGTTGGGGATGAGGTCGGCAAAGATCTTCGAAAGGAAGTAGACGGACGTGCGGTAATAGCCGCTGGAGTTTTCGTGGCTGTACAATTTTTTTTTAAAAGCAACAATGAGCGTCATTATTTTTAATCAAAGAGGAATAAGATGTTTGAAAAGTTTGCTCACATGAAGATCGCCCTTTCATTGATGAAGAGTTCCACAGCAGAGAGATTCCCAAAAACCATGTTGATAATGAGAAAGAAAAAGGCGCCGAATCTGCCCAAGAAGAATTACAAGAAGTCATCAGTGTTAAAAAAGCATTTCGGACTGAAACCACATTGTGAGTAACATTTTGGCAGAAAAAAATTGCCCATTAAATTTTCGGTGCATCTCTATATAATACATATAACCTGGTCTACATGGGCAAAACAATAGACATAAACAAAAATAGATTTTTTAAAAGATTTTGGGGGTTTTATGTCCTTTGTACCTATTTTGTAAGGCTTCAGGCAGGGTTAAAGGCATTTGGTAATAAATGAGGCCCACGAGGATAGCAAAAAAAATGTTGAGAGCCAGCTGAGCATATGACGTCTGCGGGTTCCTCAGAATATTCAGCGCAGTCCTGCCGCACACCACACGCATCTGTGGCACACACCAAAGTTTGTTACTGTAATGATTGCAAAAAAAAACAGGGTTCATCAGAAGGAAAGACAATAATTGTGCATTAATATGTCTTGGAAATGAGGAATAATAGTCTAGACAACTGGTAGTATAAATAAATAAAACATATTCAAGGTGCGCCCCCAAATATATAGCACCATAGGTGGTTGCTCATATTGCTCATAGCAAAAATCGGCCCTGTTAGGTAGAGAAAACCCATTTTGGCCATTCAAGATTTGATAAATATATCTGTTGTGATTAAACTAGCAAAAAATACTGGTTTCAAAACACAGGTAGGTGTAGCACTATCTAGTATAGGGGAGTATTTTAGGTAAGGGATAAACCAAAGTGAAAGACTGACTTGCTCGAGGAAGGAAGTGGCGTATTCAGCCGTCATTTTCTGAGCTATGACGCCATCTGCCACATTGCGGTTTATGCAGTCCAGCTCGTGAAGCATATTTTGACCCAGCTGTGACTGATAATACTTGACTGCCAGGATGTTCTTGCAGTCACCTGTTGTAGATAAAAAGGACACCCATATCATAAAGTAATGAACACATTTTTTTCATTGACTTATGGTATATAAGGTAGGACTGTGGGAATTTCAAAAAATATTATATACAAATAAAATATAGTCTTAGTTCCTCCATCTTTATCAGTCAAATATTGTAACAGTTGAACATAAAAATAAAAATGTGTTGCCATTCACACAAGAGATTAGTTCATTTGAGTTCAATGCAACATACAGGAGGAGCCAGCAAACTTTGTGGGGGATACAAAAAAAACATTTTTGTGAAATCGCTTTGTGCAAGTTACAGTATGTTTCAAAACACCAAGTAATTGGGAAGCTTTTTGAAACATCTTAACACTGCAATCCTGTTTCTACAAAAAATAAGAGCCAAGACATAGCATAATATATATATATATATATATATATATATATATATATATATATATATATATATATATATATATATATATATATTCTTAATGATGGCTGGAAAAAATGTGATTCCATACTTGTATTGATTTCCTGAAAGGTTGACTGGGCTTCTCCATTGGTGATGTCCATGAAGAAGTCAGCAGGGTTGTCAAATGACTCAATTTGAAAACCTGGAGCAATGTGTTGACGTCAAAATTGACAAGAAAAAATACAAGTAGACCATATATTGTGAGAGTAGTATGAACCGAGGTCTGTGAAGTATTGGAGAGTGCCCTGGGCCGCTCCTGCGTATACCACTTCGCCTTTGTGCATCAGCGTCAAGTGGTCGAAACGTCTGAATATAGAAAAGCGAGGCTGGTGGATGGAGAAGATGACCGTTTTGCCTCGTCTGGACAGTCTGGAAGCACCAGAAGAGTGTGGGTGAAGATATCATCCGTGTGGTATCTTGTGTCATGATGTTGTTGGTGGTACAGTACTTGTGCAGTAGGCCAATGATACAGTTGGCTGTGTTGGAGTCCAGGCCCGTGGTAGGCTCATCCAGGAAGAGCAGAGAGGGCGCAGTGATGAGTTCCATCCCAATGCTACAGCGCTTCCTCTCCCCGCCTGATACGCCGCGCAGGAACTCGGTTCCGATCTGCACGTAAGCACCAACGGAATAACGAATAAACGGCATTATATGATGTGAACAAAGTTGTCACTATAACATTGTTTTCTTATGATGGGTGCTTTTCTGAAGTGCTTGAAACTATTTCTAACACAAAAGTCCCACCTTGGTGTTTGCACAGTCAGTCAGTCCCAGATCGTCAAGGATGGCATCCACTTGTGTGCGTTTGTCTGCAGAAGAGTATCGCTTGGGATCCAGACGTAGGTTAGCACTGAAGAGTAGGTTCTCCCGCACAGTCAGCGTTCCCATTAGAATGTCATCCTAACAATTTCATTATCCTTGAAGTCACCATGCACACACAAAAAACATCTGTAGGTAGTTGTGGTGTACCTGGACTACATAAGCAGAACTCAGCCTGAGTTTAGAAGTCACAGCCTTGCCATCTACCAGGACAGTCCCTTGACGAAGTCCGGTTGGATCTTTTCTCCCCGCAATGACATCCAGAAGCCTACATAATGAGCAACAATGGCGTGAACTGGGAACTGATTAAGGCTACATCAGTGGTAGGAGGGAAATGTGTTTAAATAATTATATACATTTAAATTATTTTACAAAAGCCTAATTTTCTTACATGGAGTAGTTAGGCATTCAATATTATTAAAGTCTGTGTCCTCCAGATGTTGCATTTGAATACAGGAGCAGAGCATTCAAATATGAAATATTACTATAAGTACTTTTGCCTTTGGTTGAATGTGATGAAAGTGTCATTCCTGCAGGGTGAAATGTTTGAATTTGCAAATATAGAATAAAAATGTGCGCTTCTTACGATGTTTTACCGCTTCCAGTGGCACCCATGATGGCATTCATTCCACTTCTCATGATGCCGCTGCAACAACAAAAGAAACACAATAAGATTCTTTTAGAAAATGCCGTTTTATTTGGCTTTCAAAATAATTATTTTGCCGTTTAAGAAATAGTGGAATTTAATAACATAAATATAGATTTTTTAAATATTTTTTGTGAATTCAGTCACTATTTAATTATTAATTAATTTATTGTTGCATATAAAACAGAGAGTACAAACTGGAGTGCATAATTGTATTAATTTGAATAAGCTCGATCAATTTACAGTAACTGAATAAAAAATACTTATAATAATAGTTTAATAGTATGAGTTTTTTGGGGATCAACATATGAAAATATTTCTGTACCTGTAAAAATGAAAACAAAAATAACATGGACTGCATTTTCTAAAATTAATTTCATTCATGAAAAAACACATTTGATTGCTTTTTTTCAACAGTGCTGAAAAGGTGGCCTCTTACCTGACATCTTTCAAGATGTACTTTTCTCGAGATTTCGTTCGACAGCATCTGCTCTCCCGGACGCAGTAGTGCAGGTTGCTGAAGGTCAGCGTGGGTCCCCGTTTCTGGAAGTTGTCTTCCAGGTCAAACACAACCTGCTGTCCCTTGGTCATGATGAAAATATTACAAGTAAACAACGGCGTTGGAGTTTTCACGGGGAAGCGAGAAACGTGCACAGAGCAATAAAATGATTTAATCTTTGGACTCTCACACTCAAACATAGAAAAAGAAAAAAAAAGCCAGCACCATGTTGAACTTTTAGTGCACTTTAATCTCACCAATTGCAGCCAAGAGCCTCATCTGATAGTTGCTCCTGATAACATATGAGCATAAACACTCACATGTGTGTTGGTGTAGAAGTTTTAGATTTTTTTTAATTAAAACCTTGGGCTGGATATTATTTACAATATTATTGAGCAAACAAAAGCAATTTCCTGGGGTCACATATAACTGATTAATATTGTTTTCCTTGCTTTAAAACAGTTATGATTGATTCAGTTGTTGGTTTTAATGAAAATTAGCTTCTATGTTTTATTCAACTCAATGCTATTTCAACTGTGGCCCGCTGCCCGGTTTTTATTGGCTCGCAGTAAATTATGAAAATATCATTGAATATGGCCCATGTTAGAAGCTTGTGTCCAGCCTACATTCTGTTGCAATTCTCAGTTTGAACACTAGACGGAACTGGTCACTGTAACAGTGACTCTCCATTATGTCAGGGGTCAAAACGTGACGTCAATGTATGAAACAGCTTGGAATTTCATTATTTTGTTTAGCATCAATAATTTTATGTAAAAATAATCCAAAGTTAAAAAAATGGGGTAGCTGTCATTTTCTTGTCTTTTTTCTGTTGCTTGGTTCTTATTGATTGATATTTAATTATATATTTCTATATTTATTTTTGCATTTATTTTCCACACGTTTTTTTAAAATGCATATTTTTATTTCTATTGGCTGGCGACCAATTCAAAGTGTAGTAGCAGTTGTTGCCTAAGATATGCTCAAGCACCCCACGACCCATGTGAGGATAAGCACTATGGAAAATGAATGAATGAACTTGTTTCTTAATATTAGATCTATTTTTTCCTTGTGTATTTTAATATGAACCTTTTTGTTTTGAATTGTATTTCTGTTTTGTTTTTTTATAGTCGTATTTATTTACAATTTTATTTTAGTTTTGGTCCTCCATTAATAAAGCCATACTGGGGTGTTGCCGTAGCCAATTGCCTTTCGGAAGGACGCAAGGAAGGCGGGGCTAAACGCCGATATTCTGGTGTTGTCATTCTGGTGCGGTGGTCTGTCTTCGTACGTATGTATTGTGCACGGAGGGCGGACCAGCAGACAACACAATGCGGCTCAAGTGACAATTATCCGCGTTACCCCACTTACCGTGCCAGTGGCCTGTGGCACACCATTCTCTCTCTCAAAGTGCCGAACAGAAGCCCAAAAGTCCCGGCGATTCCTCGCGAAGAGCTAGCTTCAAGGCTAACCCGTTAGCCATGGAGGAAAGGAAGGAGGAGGGAGAAGCCGAGATCCAGGAACACGGCCCCGAACACTGGTTCTCCAAGTGGGAGCGCCAGTGTCTGTCCGCCGCCGAACAGAGCGAGCCGCTCGGCGACGAAGACACGGAGCAAAACCAGCAGAAGCTGTGGCACCTCTTCCAGAACTCGGCCACGGCGGTGGCGCAGCTCTACAAAGGTTCGCCGATGGTGACAGACGGGCGGAGGGTCGGGGGTGACGGCTTTAGCTTAGGCTAATGCTAATATTTGCTACACAAAGGACACCAGCTAAAGCAAGTTCGCCGCTCTTTAGCCGTCCTTTACTGGTCGCCAGCCTTGCAACAAGCTGCCAGTTTATCCTTTATCATAGTGTTAGAACGATCATTCCTGTTAAACATATTTTAATCGCCATACCGGGTGTGATCGTGTAGCTCGATGCTAACGTTAGCTTTCAGCCTCCAGCCAGTCACGGCGTTTTCGGCAGAAGTGGAACCACATTGAAGTCTTTTAGTCGAAAGGGTGTTCTATAGTTGACAACCACGTATTTTGGGTTCTAGACACGAAATTTAACTGCACTTAGCGCCTTTGTGATCTAAAAATTCAGTAAACGAGCCCCAGTTCTTGAATTATTGGAACCTCGTATGATGACAAGAACATCTGCTACCGAGCCCTGTTGCCGGTACATTCACCCCGGAAAACTGCAGGTGAAATTAATTATGAATGAATACCATTTGTAAACACTATACCAGGTGTGCGAATTGATAATGGCATTTTTACGGTGTAAAAGATTGCTAAAACACCCTAGATCAATTTAACTTATTTATTTCAAATTGGAGGCCATTTGAGCTTCAAAATTCTTGAACAATAGGCCTTCACGTTTGTGATTTCCTGCTACATATTCATCAATTAAATAGGTTAGAAACAACCAACGACTTATAATTAGCTCAGCTTCAAATCAATGGTCAAGTTTTTATTACATCATTTATTTGGTATTTACAAAACGTGATAATCACTAACTCATTGTTCCAAATATCTGCAATACATATATCAAACAGATCAATCTGGGCAAGCTCCAATTGAGACCTTTTTCAGAGGAACCTTCAAAAATATACGGCTGCTGATTGGACGGTGACTCCGCCTCAAACTCGCGAAGCATCGTTTGCTGTCAAAAAACTTTTTAGCCCCTGTCTAAGGCCCTCTTTTAAGGCAGAAATTAAGTTTATTTCTGCTCAAACGTTGGAAAACGGCCTATTTAAAAGAACCACTTTGCACTCAGACATTGTATTCAACCAGATAATTGCTTTTGGTCACGTCTGCAGACCCGCCTCCTTCTCTTGATTGGCTGGATCATCAAATTTCTGCAAAGTGGTTAGACGCTTGAGATTGGCAAGACGGTGCTGTATGATGAATGAATGAATCAGAAAGGGTGTCTCGTTAGCAAGGCTGGGGATTGTCCATATATATTTTCACGGTGGGAAAGCAAGTAGTTTTAAAAAAGCTTAATATGTACAAAAGAACAAGGAAAAACAACCCTGACAGGAAAGTTCATGTAAACACCGGCAGCTCATCATCTTTGATCAGATTAATCGCAGGGGATTTGCTTTAAAGACCGAGCGACTGACTCTGACCTGCCTATACAGTACTGACGCACCAGATGTTTGATGTTTTTAACCCACGAAAACAACATTTGCCTTCAGGCTGAAAACCTACAAACACTTGATTAATATGAATTTTATTGGTCGAACCAATTAAACAATATTCTTAGTGACTTTCATTGTTTGACACGTCTATGTTGATGTTGCTTACTTCTACGGCTTTGAGCCACTGGTCACTAGAGACTTTGAGCAGACCACAACCCGTAAAGCAAATACATAGGGTGAATGTTTTTTTTTTTTTTGTTCTAATAGAAAGAAAAAAGTATCAGTCTTTAGTCCGAATATTAAAGTATTTCATGCTGTGGAAAGGGGGGCGGGGGGATTCTCAGGTCCAGAAACCTTGGGAAAAAAATCGGTGAATTATTTATTATTATTTTTGTGTGAAATTTGATTACAGACAGAGAATGCCAACAGCAAGGCCTTTCCCTGTGGGTGCCCTTCCAGAATGCTGCCACTGCTGTAACTAACATGTACAAAGGTGAGAATGAACAGTATATTTTCTGTGCTGTTAACCCAACGCAGTCTATAGAGATAAGCTCCATTCATTTCAGCAGCTTCAATAGGAAAAAAAAAACACTTTTGTTGTTGTCCAGAGAGCACGGAGGTCCGCCAGCGCAGCTACGACCTGGGGATCCAGATCGGCTACCAGCGCAGGAACAAGGAGGTTATGGCGTGGGTGAAAAAGCGCCGGAGAACCATCCGGCGCGAGGATCTCATCAGCTTCCTGTGCGGCAAGAACCCCCCTCCCAGGGCCGCCCGGGCCCCGACCAGGGCAGCCATGGTGGCCGCCAGCCGGCCGCCCCCGGCGGAAACGGGCAGCTCCGTGGAGACGGACCTCCAGCCTTTCAGAGAAGCCATAGCCTTGCACGGTCAGTACAGATTTGATCGCCGTCTGACTTTGTGGTCGAATTTACGGTATTCAGATTCACACATTTTGTTGTATTTAGTTTCTCCACTGAGAGAAAGAGGCCAACTTTGACGATAAATGATCTCCCAATACAGCTGAAAACACAGGAAAGGCCAAACATGCTGTCTGGCATGCACGGCTACAAAGCTGAGACAGCTGGACTCAGGATGAGAGGCAAAATACCTGCTGGCTGTGTTGGGGAAAGTTTATTTTTACTCGCAAACTAGTCCAGAGTTAAGCTCACAAAATGAACTAGTTTTGTTTACCCAGGTTTAATTCAGATGTCATGAATGATGATTCATCAATTGACAATTCTAACTTTCAATTCAAAATGCACATACAAAATCATAAAGGGAATGCTTCTATATCCACCGTGCCACTAAAAACAGCCATCTAAAGTAAAAGCAAGAATAACGGCAGCTTTGGTCCTTCATTGAATTTTAATTTAAAGGTAAAAGGAATGTAATCACACATTAAGTAGCATTAACGAATGGAAAACACGCGACTGTAAAGCAAAATGTCAAAGGGCGAGCGAGGTGCTCACATGCTACTTACGCTAGTGTTAAATGGACAATGAAACCATTTTCACTTTCCTCAGGTCTCAGCGGCGCCATGGCGAGCATCTCCGTGCGCTCGTCGGGCCCCCCGCCCGGCTCGCCCACCCACCCGGCAGTGGCGCCCTCCCACGGGCGGCGCCGCAACGGCCTCCACGACGTGGACCTCAACACCTTCATCAGCGAGGAGATGGCCCTCCATCTGGATTCGGCCGCCAACCGCAAGCGGGCCGCCGCCCCCTGCGCCGACGTCATCACGGACTCGCCCACGCACAAGCGTAACCGGATGCTCTGAGTGCCACCCCCGATTAGAACTGAAACTCTGCCGACCTTCCTAGCCTCTAATGCACCATCCTAGCTGCATTGCTACATTTGTTGAAATTGCAATATTAGACTTCATTTCAACACACGCTGGTATGTTATCCGCCTTCGAGTGTGTGTGCCCCCCCTCCATTATTTTTGTTACCAAGCATCGTGCACTATTTATGTTTACACTCGTGTTTACAATGGAAGATACCCAACATATGAACACACATGCTCCCCCCGATTTCGTATTTTAGTTAACACATGCTTTGTGATACAATCTTTATGTAATGTGTGTAAATAATAATAATAATAAACAAGTAGGCTCTGTTATTATATGTGGAAATATTGTAAAGACAAAAAAAGGTAATTAAATTGGGGACGTCCTGTACAATAACCCATGACGACAATAAAGAAAATTCAAGTTGGCTTCTCAGTTGTCTGTCTTTGTGTTGAGAAAGTGTGAGGTTATGGTTTGGAGTTGAATAAAACCCTGACCCAAATACTATCAAGTTGCATCATCTTTCTAATGGAGAGAAGGGTGCAAAAATCTTGTATGGTTTGAATTGGTGGCATAATTTTTTTTTCTTCCCAAAAAATATCCTGTTTATACTGATTTTTCAGCATCTTTGACCAAAAACATAAGGAACAGGAATATAAGTACATTTAACTACAATAGAAAATAACTTAGTTATTTTAACAGGATTATGATGGAATTGCAAATGAGGTGAGGGGGAGGGGGAGGGGGGGGGTAAACTTTTTCCATTCAGATAATTGCAAATCAGCCTCCACTGATCCAATCAGTGGCCATTCATGACACGTTCACACAAACTGCAATATGTCGGATTTAAGGTAGCGTGTGCCAAAATAAAAGCATATGGTTCTTTGTGTAATCCAACCCACATTCAATCAGCATCCTACAAATTTACCCAAAACTTTTAATTTAACTGTACTATGCAGTTTTGTAACTGATGCCTATTCCCTGATTTCTTTCTCAAATGTAAAACTTTGAGGGGAAAAAATGTAGTTTTTTTCTTTAGTTCAACTAATGTTTGAATGGAATTTGACTTCAAAAGTGAATCCCCTGACATTTACATAACGTCAGCCCCTCTATCTGTGGAGACTGATGTATTTGGAGCGAGACAATACTACATCAAGCCAAGCCGGATTTGGTTTCGCTTCAGAAAAACTTTCTCTTGCCTGAATTTTGCCATTGAGCTTTGTGCATTTTATTTCTCTTATATCTCTCTACAAAAATAAATAAAATTACATTAAAGGAGTTCCAAACCAAAAGGCTCATAACGTTCTTTTAATTATTAATGCGCAAATACTTTTGGCATGTCTGTCTGGAACAATGAATTGTTGCAATTTCTAAAAATATCTTTTCTATTCTGTAGTCCACAGTGGTGTCAAAGTGGGGGCCCGGGGGCCAAATCTGGGCGGCCGCATCATTTTGTGCGGCCCGAGAAAGTAAATTAAGAGTGCAGACTTTCTGTTTTGGGATCAAATTCAAATAAAAATTATAGATGTATATACTATTTCCTGATTTTCCCATTTTTAAATGAATAATTGCAATTTTTCAAAAAGCATTTTGCAAAAATCTAAAAATAAATATATAGAAATATTTTCTCTTTTCCCACTTTAATATTGGACATAATTTAAAAAACACATTTAGTTTTAAAACTAGAATTCTAACATTTCCTTGCCTTTCCCGTGCGTTTATGCCACTCAAATATGAAGCTACTGATGAAATCCCATTTGAAACAAATAATAATAAATCACCTTTCTCATATTAAAGGTAAGCAAAAGGTGACGACGGTTATCAGTCACGTTTTAATATCCACCGACAGAATTGCGGCGAATGCACGTTGGTAATTTATATTCACTCCACCCTGTTCTTTCATCATTCATGAAATGTTACCATTTTGGCACATCTGCAGTCTCTTGGGTAAACATAACAAGTCAATTTCCAACCATACATTATACATTAGCCCTCAATGGTCTCATTTAAAATGGCAGCCCTAAATGAAAACAACATGCAATTTGAGGTTTGACGACTTTTCAATGTAATATTCTTTTAGCGTCGTTATTTACCGGAAACATCGAGCATGATTCTGTTTAAGTAGTTTATCTCTTCTAATTTAGCGTGAACCTCGCGCTGCTTTCAGCTGTCAATCAAGATGGCAAATTGGAAATGACTAGTAAACTCCTGGCTGACATGGCGTCTTACAATAATAATAATGATAATATTCATACATTTTTTAAATAAATAAAAATGAAATGGTAATAAAAGGCTAACTTTTAGTAACTTGAGAAGCACTTAACAAATTATAACTGAATCCAATTAAAACAAAGTTCTAAGTTTGCTTTCTAAGGGGTTCCAAAACGTTCTATTTGCCTTATGTCGACTAAATAAACATCGTTCTTACATCAACTACAGACTCCAACACATTTAGACCGTCTGATCATAAACAGATGTCATTTTACAACCAGGCGCTAAAGGGTTGTCACACAGCAACTAATGGTAATATTACCATTTTAATGAGCCATCTGACTCAAGTAGTTTGTGTAAAAATAATGACTCACCTGACATCATCCATTTGGACTCACTCACGTGAGGTATTGTATTTATTTAATTGTTCTTTTCGTGTATAGGGAGATGTAGCAAGGAAACTAGTCAGTTAAAAAACTAAAATCCACAAACAGTCAATCGCTTAGATTAGGCTAAATTAGAATAATAGTTTCCTTCTTCTTCTAGTAATCGACTATATCAAACAAATCAAATATTTTTTTATGCTTGGCATTGTTGACCTAAAAAAAAAGTCATTTTTGAACCATTCATTTGCAAATAAATTCTTAATTTAAAATGTTATTTATTTTAATTATTTTAGTTAAGAACAAAAGAGGAAAACCCCGGATTATTTATTCATGTTTAACAAAAACAGGTATATTTATTTCATTTACTTATTCATTCTGATTTTGAAAATGGTAAACAACAGTAAACATTTTCCGATTTCTGTAATCCTCGATCTTTCAATGAAGAATTTTGAAATTCTATTATAATATATTTCATTTTAGGGCAAAACGTGAAGTCAAATGGATCTAACTTGAAGGCCTTGAATTTGACATGTGCCTTAGACGCTACGCTAACTGCGCTAATACCTCAAATGATCCAATTTTCACGTATATTTCCTTGCCAAAATGTATTTTTCTGTCATTTAAATGTCGCATTACTTTTTACAGTTCAACGATGAAGGCGCTCATCAGCATTCAAGTCGTGTTCAATGCTTGGCTAGCAATAAACATCTTAAAATTATCATACAAAAAAGACATCAAGGGACACATTCATGACCACAAGATGGGAGTGTTGCATTTTTCAAAAACTGCAGCATAGTGCAACCAGCAGGAGGTTCCTGATCAATTCTCAGCATCACTCTCTCTCACACACACACTCACACACACACACTCTCTCTCTCACACACACTTATAGGGGCGATCAATCAATACGTGGACAGGAAGCAGACGAGGAGGCAGACTGCGGTGGAAGGAAAGGAGGACGGGGACAAAAGGGAGGACAGGAAAAAGAGGACACGCGCTTTTGTTTTTTGTTTGCGTGTCATCATTTTGACGTCATATCTCAGGTTGGAGGAGGAGGAGGAGGAGGAGAAGGAGGAGGGATGCATGAGAGAGACAGCAGAAGAGAGGAAGAGCTTGTAGCATCTTGGAAGCATCCTCACATGGCCAAAACAGGATTGAACCTCATCGGGAATACATGACACAAAGCAATTGAGCAGGCCTTTTCTTTTTCCTTTTTTTATATTTAGCATGCCAGCAGTTTAATTAAGCATCTACAGCGTGAGCGTCAAGATGAGTGTGCCCATGCTGAAAATCGGCGCCGTGCTGAGCACCATGGCCATGGTCACCAATTGGATGTCCCAGACGCTACCCTCGCTGGTGGGACTCAACGGGACGGCCATCGGCGTCTCTCCAGACGGAACGCACGAACGTATCGTCAGCGTATGTACTACTCAGTATTATTACACAGACAATGATTTCCTATGTGATGTCAGGTGAAGTTGTCAAAGGATTAAGGATCAAAAAGTCCACAGCTGATGGAAGACGACAGGTCCATGCATTAGTTACACCTTCAAGTGAGGTGGCTTTTTTTTAACATTTGGAATCGGTTCTTTTGTGCCATCATTGAGTGCTCATGATTTCAATTTTTGCACGCCACTCAAGATCCCAAAATTGGCTAAGTGGCTGCAGGTACCTAAAAAAAAAACTTGCATTCCTTTAGGCCACATGTGTCAAAGTGGCGGCCCGGGGGCCAAATCTGGCCCGCCGCATCATTTTGTGTGGCCCGGGAAAGTCAATCATGAGTGCCGACTTTCTGTTTTAGGATCAAATTAAAATGAAGAGTATAGATGTATATTAAATTTCCTGATTTTCCCCCTTTTAAATCAATAATTGTAAATTTTTAATCATTTTTTTCTGTTTTTAGTTCAAAAATTGTTTTGTAAAATGTAAAAATATATATATAAAAAGCTAAAATAAACATTGCTTTAGATCTATAAAAAACTGAATATTCAGGGCTTTTAATCCAGTTCTTTTAATCCATTTCTGAAAAAAAAAATCTAAATATTATATCTAAAACGGTCCGGCCCACATGAGATCTGGTCACCATGAATGTGGCCCGCCAACCAAACTGGGTTTGACACCCCTGCTTTAGGTGTTTTGTGTTTGTGTGTGCCGTTTACATTCGCACCCATGTTCAGGTTGTGCCTATGTTATTTTTGTGGGTTTTTTTTGTTAAGGTTCTACGTGTGTGTGTGTCCAGAATGTGTGTTCTATTCTATTGTGTTCTGTGTGTGGAGGTACATTTTAATCTTTAGGTGTTGTATGTGCATATTTTCCTGTACAGATTTTGGATATGAAATTAAATTTGTAGTAAGACAGACACTTATCAAGATACGCAGTTCGTAAGAGATGTCAAAGTGTAGGAAATTACATTAGTATCATTTTTTTAACGTATACGGGTCATAGTGAAATAAATCAACATCATTGAATGGCGACCTTGATGAGCCGTTTTAACTCATTGCTTTCCTTTGACCACGATAGACGTCCAAATGATTTTAATTGGGAGGACCGGCTGTGAATGCTCACCTTTCAGTGCCATTAACAGAAGTCGAACCATTGTCAACGATTCCCCGCCAGCCTCTCTTCGACAAAACGGATTGGTATTCTAGTATCGTCTATGGCAGCAATGAGATAATTAAGGCAGGAGCTTCTTTAATGTTCAGCATTCAGATCCACACACTTATTTGTGCTACCGGATAATATTTTTTCCCTGGGAAGGCTCACGCACCCGCGGGACAGCTGGCTATTAGTTACCGTAGCAACAACAAACCTTCGCAACCCTGGAGTTGATGTCAACACATGCATTTGCACACACAAATAAATGGAGATGTAAGATGCTGAGTGAGGCTCCAGGGAGATATTTATCAGTTTGGCAGCAACCTCTGTTGCTGTGTATGTATTCCAATTGGGATTACTGACAGTAAACAACCCCCCAAAAAAGCCATTCCTGCTCTTGCATGTAACGATTAAAACTTTGGTAGGCCAGTGACCTTGTAGAAATAATGACTGTTTTTGTTCTCAGGCTCAAAGCTCAATTATTATTCTATCTTTATTTCCTGAATGTCCCACCATCTATTTTGGAGGGGGAGAGTGAATGAGGGGATTCTACAGACAAAAAGCTCCAGTTGGACGCCCAAAAGCAGGATGGCTGCGTTCCAACCAAATCTCCCGATCCGAGACGCGGGGGAGAGCTTCATTTAGCCAGAATTTCCCACTTGTGTGCGCCTGACTGCACAATTATGCAAAAAGCCCAAAGCGCAGTGATTTATGAAGCAATCAAATGGAAGATCCTGTTGACTTTTTGAGTGGGTGTATGTGTGTATGCAGGGGTTGCATCCCGGCAGCGAGGAAGCTTGGCAAGTGTACAGCACCGCGTCGGACCCAGACGGACTATGTGTGTGCGCGGTGGTCGCTCCCGCCCGGAACCTCTGCAAAAGAGACCCCCGTAATCACCAGATTAGTCTACTTACTCAACAGGTAAGGGTTTGTATGCTTTTAGGTATTTGTTTGTTTTTGTATTTGTTAATATTGTGTGTGAGCATGGGCTGTTTGTGTGTATAATATGATAGTGTGGGTCTGGGAGAATGTATGTCTTATGTCAGAATTGCAGGAGCGCTTCCGCAGATCCTTCCTCCCATCAGCTGTTAGGCTCTTTAACAAAACAAATGGCTGAGTGTTAAGACCTACCATGCATGCATGTACATCTATGTGTATGTATGTATATATGTGCTCATATATATGTATGTGTATGTATATGTGTATGTACATGTATGTGTATATGTATATGTATGTATATATATATATGTATGTATGTATATATATATATATATATATATATATATATATATATATATATATCATTAACTTACTTATTACCTATCTATTTATGTCTAAAATGCCTTTCCTATTTCTGCATCCTCACCCTATTGCTACTGTGACAACGAAATTTCCTGAATACGGGATGAATAAAGTTATCCAATTCAATCCAATATGTGAGAGGATATATGAAAGAGCATAATCATGTATACATGCAAATGTCTGTGAGCGGTGGTGTAATGTGAATGTGTGCAAATCGGAATATGTGTGACGGTGAGACCTAGCGCGTGAGATTGGGGGTGCTAACATATGTATGTGTGAGAACAAGTGATAGACAGTGAATTGGTAGAGGTGGTGTATGTGTGAGAGAGAGAGCAAATGCTTGCATAAGCTTGTGTGTGTGTGCGCTTGTTTGTGGCTTATGCCAATTGGCAGTTTTGTTTTTTTACTCCTGCTACTCTTTCATACATGGAAAGATGTAATGAGTGAAACCGCTTGCAAAGCATTGCATGACCATTTGATAATACACACACCAACGATCTGTCTTGTTTTCAAAAGTCCCTCTGGGATAAATAAAAATGGGGAAAAAATTCAGTCGTACACATAAACAACACACAAACCCCACCAAAATATATTATATGCACGCACACACACACACACACACACACACACACACACACACACACACACACACACATGCCCACGCCCATGTGTAATCTAACTCATGCTGGGAAGGAAGGAAGGGGACCAGTGGGGGATGCACACACATAAACACAGCAGTGTCTTCATTTTAATTCATGAAAAATCTCAACAAATAGAGTTTATGTATGCATTTTAATTTTTTTCTTTTTTTCTTTACTGTTTCTGATGATATGTGATTACAAGAGCGAGCTCGAGAGTTCCTGTGAAAAGTGTACACTCAATAATTTAGCATTGCTGACATAAGTGACGCTCACTGTGCAGCCCTCTCAGGACATTCACATTCATTCCCAGAAAACCTGCTTATCCATATTGCGCACACAGTCACTCTCTTGAAATGCACTGACAAGTACCATTCAATTCAAGGCGAGCAGATACACCAAAACGAGTTTTAAGATTTGATTTTGGACCTAAAAGTGTCAGTGGAAAGTGTTTATACGTTTCATTAGGTAACATTAGACTCCATGGGGGCATTAAGTCCCAATTTAGGATGAAGTACAAGTTCTAGGTAACAAACCTTGCTACAATAGCGCCACCCCTATAAATTTCTTGACTACCCTACTCGCCAGAATGACGTTAGATTGGAGTACCAATACCTTATGGAGTGCATCTGAAATGCGCAGCCAAGCAAAGTAGCTCTTCACCTTCCATTCACAACGAGGGAAAAATCACTATACAAGACATGAAAAAAAACATGCATTAGGTATTAAGTATTTAACCAAATGAATGATTTGCGTTGTTATATGTATGTTACATGTATAATAGCCTAATCATGTGTTTTAGGTACAGAATGTGAGTCAGACCATGGAGGGGGTCAATCTTCGGACCTCCAAGGACCTGCGACACTTTCGCGAGTCAGAGCCGCTCTTGCGGGGCGTGGATGGACGTCTGCACTCCTACACCAGCAGTCCCCGGACTCTCACGGCCAAGAGTCTACAGGTACTACACACAAAAACACGCACTCACACACACACACAAGCTGCAGTGTGAACACATTGATTTCACGCATTGGGGAAAGAGGAGGGGGAGGACATAAAGCAGCGTGTGGATGCTGTCGCTGTGCTGACACCTGCATCGCTGCACTAAATTGAAGATTGATAGCTCCGCATGGCAGGAAGAGAAACAACAAGAACCTGGTGATGAGCAATGTGAATTTGTATTATTAATGGTGGCATATGAAATCAAAGCAAGGGAAGCGCTAGTTGGCACTCTATTTATTATTTTTTTTTTTTTGTTGCCAAACCCAATCATTTAGTGCTTAATTTGTCTCTTCAAACTCTGGATTTGTTAACAATTTAAACCCAACTGCTACTTTTAAGATTCATTAGTTAAGTATAGATTCTATGGTTTACAAATTAACCAAAAGGTTTGTTTACCACAAATGCACATTTTTGGATAAGAAATATGTCACATGTTCACAAAAAGTTGAATTGTACATTCATTTCTTTAAAGATTTTGATTAATACTATATGATGTATTAAACATGTGTTAGGATAGGCGAAGACTAATTTTGACTTCTAGCCTCAAAAATATGTTAAATAGTCAACAATGTTTGCTTTATGTTCATTGATTTGTCCAAGCCTGAAATCTGTCTTTGATTTGATAGGTACTTAGAAGATGATTGGAAAAAAATATTCCCCCCCCCAAAAAAATGCAAGGAAATCACTATCATTTGACATTCTAATCAAGAACTAACATCTTCACTTGTTGGGGGAGATCAAAATGGAAGAAGAAAATCAAAGAACAAGAATCAATATTCAGTGTAGAAAGCATGTGGTCTGACAGCTTGTCGAATTTCTCAAGCAGCATCTTGTGGGTTTTAGAGAAGGATTCTGGAATGATATAAAGAAAAAAAATGTGACTTGATTTTACTTGCTAATGCCTCCTCATCTTCTTCTGACTGTGCCCACAGCCAACCTTTTCTAATTCCTTCGTTTCATCCACAACTCCTGCTGAGAGAAAAAAAAACCTGTGTTACCAATTCCCACCGCAGCCCTCCCACAATCCT
This sequence comes from Stigmatopora argus, assembly GCF_051989625.1. NCBI lineage: Eukaryota > Metazoa > Chordata > Actinopteri > Syngnathiformes > Syngnathidae > Stigmatopora > Stigmatopora argus. Next base: position 13,441,631 of record NC_135393.1, read on the forward strand.
TCTGAAAATAGCATGTGGTTATTGATTATTTAATTTGGTGAATATAAATACTGCATAAGCAAGCTGCTTTGTCTCCTCAAGCCGTTAACTTGGCGAACATTTAATTTCATTAATCCATTGAATTTGTGATATTAGAAACCCCAAAGCCATATTTTTTCATTTCTTCCTGACTTAACCCAAATTTGTTGTCAACTTTTTAACTCCTGTTTCGCCTCCAAATCCAATTTTAACCACAAAGCGATTTAAACAAGAAATGCAGCCCGGGTCACCTTAAAGCTGCAGTGACTATTAAAAGCTATCGCTAAAGCAATTTCACCTATAACTTATGTTTAAAATTAAAGATGAAACACATTACAACAAATAGAATGGTCCTGGAAAAAAGCATCAAGACAAAAAAAATGAAAAAGTAAGTTAAAAAAAATGATCGGGCAAAATACGCATCACGTGTTGCTTCATTCATTTATTCATTTTCCCTTCCGCTTATCCTCGCCAGGGCCGTGGGGGGTGCTGGAGCTTATCCCAGCCAACTGTGGGAGGTAGGCGGGGGACTCCCTAAATTGGTTGCCAGCCAATCGCAGGGCACAATGAAACAAACAACCATTCAGGCTCACTTGAGTGCGGTAGGGACAATTTAGACTTTTTTGTACCAGCGTAGCATGCAAGTTTTTGGGGTGTTTGAGTTTGATTTATTTAATGAGGGACAGCATATGTTAATCAACATATTTATATTCATGTTAATGAACATAGATATGTAAATAAGTAAGATTGTAGCCAAAGACTAATTTCCATGGGTAGGTTGAAGATAAACGATGACACATTCTAGACACACACACACACACACACACAAACGTAGCACAGTTTTAGACAGCGTTGTGATCGGAATATTATATTATATATGTCCGTCAAAAAGCCAGACTTTAAGATCATTTGCCCAGAGGTCCAGGTTCACGTATGTTAATTGGTATTGAGTTCCAAGTATGAAAACAGTGAAGGTGCCTTGGCTGAAGGCACTCTTTTTGAAGGGAACTACACAGTCACCTCTAGAGCCAGCCCTTGTTAATGTATTGGAATTTTTTCGTACAAAATCTTACAGTGGAGGAGGAGCTTTGTGTTGGAAGATTCTGTAAACTAAAGTGGCATCTGCATATTCAACAGTATTGCTTCTAATAATATATGTGAGAGGAAACCAGGCTACCCAGAGAAAAACCACACAGGAAGATTACCTTTTCTGTCAATATCCAAGATGTGATCTCTTTCACATGGCACACATTGTTTCATACATCCATTTAAAGCACATGTGTCAAAGTGGCGGCCCGGGGGCCAAATCTGGCCCGCTGCATCATTTTGTGTGGCCCGGGAAAGTAAATCATGAGTGCCGACTTTCTGTTTTAGGATCAAATTAAAATGAAGAGTATAGATGTATATTAAATTTCCTGATTTTCCCCCTTTTAAATCAATAATTGTAATTTTTTAATCCATTTTTTCTGTGTTTTTAGTTCATAAATCATTTTGTAAAATCTAAAAATATATTTTAAAAAGCTAAAAATAACATTGTTTTAGATCTATAAAAATGAATATTCAGGGCTTTTCATCCAGTTCTTTTAATCATTTATAAAAAAAATCTAAATATTATATTTAAACGTGAAATCAAGTTGACGTTAAAGCGGCCCTTGATTTAAAGGATAATTCCCAATCTTTCTGGCTATGCCCAAAATCATTCGGAAAAGAACAAAAGGCTTCCAAATATTGTCAGTAGTTTTATACGATGCAGAAGGCGACTGTGATGATCTGCATCATTTATCTGCAGGGAGATAAATGCAAATAATTCTCAACAATGGCGAGCGCAAAGAAAAGAGAGACCTGAATAACAAGTCCACCGAGACACCCCAACATCTTCAAGTTTCTCCATCCGAATCCACTTGGCCTCAATTCAGCCCTACTTAGAAAATCTGAGCAGCCAACTCAGTAGTCATGAAAAATAAAGCGCTTTTGTTGCACGACTCATAGCCTGAGTTCTACACAGCAAGAGTCCTCTGGGATTATCCTCTGCCAAGCAGATGGGACTTTTGGGGCTTTTTTCTATTTCGCCACCGCGGCTGCTCGCTTGGCGGTTCTTTCGCTAGAGACGAGATGGGGGATTAAAAGTGACGCAAGGGGGAATCGAATCAACATAAAACATCTAATCAGAGCCAATTCCAAATTGAAGGAATCATTTGGGTCTTTTCAAGATAAAATTTTATATGTTTGTATGCTTGAATCATGGATTTGATGGAAAATGAAGTAGGACTTTGCAGGAATAATAAGGATGGAGCCTTGAAATGAATTGAGATTTGAAAAGGCTTTATGATACTAGTATGCTCATCATTTTTTAAAGAATTTCCTTTAATGTTTGATTTTAAACATTTGAGGTTATATTAGTGTAAATTAAGATACATTTTGTAAAGGAAATTAATTCCAAGAGAGCATTTTTTGATAAAATTGTACTTTAAATTTTATGTTGCGTTACTTATGTACTGATTTTTCTCAGAAATTTGTTTTTAAAATACTAAATATTGACCTTATCAGAATAAGGTGATATTTTTCAGAATTTAAATGACTATATATTTTTTAATTCCTTGAAGCCAGGCTCCAACAAAATCAGTATTATGGTCTTCCCTCAGTTTCACTCAAACGTGTGCAATGTTGAGGTAGTCTAAATTTGAAGTATTTTCTGTTTTAGATCCTCTTAGTCTTACTTTGTGCAATTTCTAGAATTTTGGCTTGGGAGTGTATTAGAAAAGAGGCTTGAGAGATGTGAAGGCGGAAAATAGAAATGCTTTTTTTACCCAGCCGTAATCCGTCTACTGTTCAAGCAACACTTGAATTGACATGATAAAACAAACCTCATCAATTGTAAGAAGATTATCCCCGACGTTTCATAGTCTTTTTTTCTTTCCTTTGGTGATATCTCCTCCAAAAAGAAAGACCAATCCCTCAAACGAACCCAAATCCTACACCCTCTGCAGCCCTTTATGGAATAATATGAAGACCCCTTATCTAAACACTTAATCTTTTCACCCTAAAAGCCATTTAAAATGTTTTTCAATTCATCTTGCGCAGGAACTAAAGGGTCAGGTGACTCAGCTTCAGCCCCTTCTGTCCACGGCCGATCAGTACCGATCCGATGTTCAGACTCTGGCCAGCCTGCGAGGCGAACTGCAGAACCTGTCCGTGGTCCTGACGGCCATCCAGGAGGAGATCGGAGCTTATGACTACGAGGAGCTTCAGAGAAGAGTTGTGTTGCTGGAAACCAGACTGCACAGCTGCATGAACAAACTAGGTCATGTAGATATTTACTCTCACCCATTACTAATTATGGTCATCCCCATGTATTCGTATTACACTATATATACAAATTAACCAGTTCTATGGAATCTTTGAGTACCTTTTAGCTCAAGAACTTGTGTTTTTTTTACTCTTCCTGCGATGAACACGATCTCAAAAATGAATGACATAGATTTACAGACAAATCTTTTTTTTTAAATAATTAGAATAAGGATTCCAGAATTGCTGGTATCCATACACATTTGGCAACAATTTTCACTTTCTCTTTAAATGTAGCTGTGGGATTTAACCTTTTATTTGACATTTTTACTACCTTGGGGATGGACAGTTGCAGGTCTTAAAGACTGTTGTAGCTCCGATCTTGAAATAAGTCCTTGCGGGGAAGATTTTAAGGTAGAATCTCTTACAAACCACTGGCTCCCAGATATGCGCTGATGTTTTTTTCTCTGAGTGTCTTGGAAAATGACAGGTGGAGTGTCTCAGAAATAGGGATGCCATTTTCGGAAGGGGGGCATAAGTGGGATGAAAATAACTTGATTGTCTCTTTGTGTATGAAAGGTAAAATACCAGTCCAGTGTGGCTTACATTCTGACAAATACTGTTTTCTTGTCATATTAGGAGACTGATACCAGTTGTGAAAATACAGAAATTTTGCTCATGAACTCATTTATAACCATTGGAGAATGAATTAATGATTTTTAAACATTTGATTTTGGTAGTAAAGTCATATTATTGGAGGTCAATATGTGCTGTTTGCATAACAAAAGGACCATTCAGCATTTTCATTGGTCCTTATACGGTGATGACATTGCAATACACTGCAACCTTAGAAAAATGCCATTGAATTGAATCAAATTATTGCATTTTTTCATGTATTGCACTCAAATAATCCCATGTATTTGTCTTCATTCTGCGAGCAGGTTGTGGTCGCCTGACAGCAGTCACTGGTCCTGTCACCATTAGAGCGTCAGGGTCCCGATTTGGTTCCTGGATGACTGACGCCATGATTCCTAGCTCTGACAGCAGGGTGAGTATCACACCATATACTACTCGAATGTGTATCCATGCGTGGCCATATGTGGCTGACAAGTGAAGCGGCCGTTAAATGGGTGGTCACATGACAGCTGTGTTATGTGTGTGGGGTTTTTTTCAGTTTCAATCTGGAGTGCCTGGCAATTTAAGACAAGGCTTTTCAAACTGGGGTTTGCGGGGTCAGCCAGCCATGGCCTAGCGGTCCACAAAATATATTTTTTTTAAATATTTGAATGCCTGAGTGGTTAGCGCATCAACCTCAAAATCCTGAGATCGAGGGTTCAATCCCAGGTGGGTTCCGACCTTCCTGTGTGGCATTGGAATGTTCTCCCCAGGCTTTGTGGGTTTTCTCCGGGTACCTCGGTTTGCTCCCACATCCCAAAAACATGCATGGTAGGCCCGGTTGAGCACGCAAAATTGTATGAGTGTGAGTATGTAGGGTTGTCTTTCTGCTTGTGTCCTGTGATTGACTGCACAAAAAAATAGGGTGTCCCTCGTCTGGTGCCCATAGTTGGCTAGGATAGGCTGGCTCCAGCACCGCCCATGAGCCATTTGAGGATAAGCAGTACGGAAAAGGAATGACAGGTCAACAGTGGAGTGAGTTAAATGGTAGGCAAAATAAAAATAGTGACAAAACGGTACAAAAAAAACTGCAATATCAGAAGATAATGAACTAGGAACCTCCAATAGGAGAAATTACTCTTTTAGATTTTACTTGTGTGTGTACACACATGCCCGCTGTATGGTGGTTGAGCACATAAAGGCGGTTGTCAAGGCAACAGTTCGGTCATTGAAAGGTGGGATTCATATCGCCGCAGTGACCCTTTCAGAGCACTGCAGTAACATAATAGTAGCAACGTCCGTGTTTAATTTATTCAATCCTTTTCAGAAATGCTTATCCTCACAAGGGTCGCGGGGGGTCCTGGAGCTAACTACGGGCCCAAGGCAGGGGGCACCTTGAATCGGTGGCACAGTGAGACAGACAACCATTTACGCTGACACTCATACCTATGGTCAATTTAGAGTGTCCAACTAGTTATTCATAAAGAAAGTGTCCCAATATTGCCATTGTTGTGTTTGCCGTTCAGGTGTGGTCCATGGACGGCTTCTACAGGGGCCGCCGCGTGCTGGAGTACCGGACCATGGCAGACTTCATCAAGGGTCAGAACTTCGTACAACACCTGTTGCCACACGCCTGGGCCGGCACGGGCCACGTAGTTTACAACGGTTCACTCTACTACAACAAGCACCAGAGTAACATCCTGGTACACCCACCACACTCATATTGTTTTTTTTTGTTATGTATTTTTATTTTTGCTCATAAATATGTGTTTTTGACAATGAATGAATGTTTTTTTGTGTGTTCTAGGTGCAGTACCACTTCCGTTCTCGTAGCGTGTTGTTGCAGCGTAGTCTCAGTGGCGCAGGCTACAACAATACCTTCCCATATAGCTGGGGCGGATCCTCCGACATCGACCTCATGGCCGATGAGACCGGCCTGTGGGCCGTCTACACATCCATACCCAATGCCGGAAACATCGTGGTATGACCAAATTAAATCACGTAACGCCCTGGCAAATAGGGCTGTCTGGATTTATTAATCTAGAACAAGGGGGTCAGACTCGTGTTGGTTCGCGGGCCGCATTAACATCAACTCAGTTTCATGTGGGCCGGACCATTTTAGATATAATATTCAGATTTTTTTAAATAAATTGATTAAAAGAACTGGATTAAAAGCCCTGAATATTCAGTTTTTTATAGATCTAAAACAATGTTTATTTTAGCTCTTTTAAAATATATTTTTAGATTTTACAAAATGATTTTTGAACTAAAAACACAGAAAAAATTGATAAAAAAATTTTAAAAGGGGAAAAATCAGGAAATTTAATATACATCTCTACTCTTCATTTTAATTTGATCCTAAAACAGAAAGTCGGCACTCATGATTGACTTTCTCGGGCCGCACAAAATGATGTGGCGGGCCAGATTTGGCCCCCGGGCCGCCACTTTGACACCTGTTATCTAGAATGTGATCAAAAACCCTGGTATCAGCTCTTATCCTGGCAAAATGGATAATATCAGCAAATATCATATCTTGCCACCAAAAATAGTCGTATTAGACGCTGATACCAATATTGGGGCAGTACATCACTAATCGGTAATTGGTGGTAATTAAGGGTGGAGCGATGTATCAATTAAGTAAGGATCGAATCCAATCAATCAAAACGTAAAAGATATAAGAAAATCGTCATCTTTAAAAATAAATAAAAAGAAAAAAAAGGTTGTCAATCAAATACTTACACTGTATTAGGAAAAAAAATAACAAAAACATTAAAATAGCTTAAAATTGTTTATATTTACAGTGCTAAATGTGTGCATAAAATTGATCGGAGTAAATGGAATTGAATGAAATTCATATCGAATGGTAGCAGACTTTGTAATACCGACAAATTTGACGTGTGTTCAAACGTGACCGGACGTTGGACACTTGGTCGACGGACACTTCGTCCTCGTCCGTTCGACCAAATGTGTTCAAATAACCGCTATTTTATTAAAGTTAGCATTTGTCTTTGTGTTTTTCATCATCACATTGTATTGTATTCTCATTTGTGCTCAGGTAAGCCGCCTGTGCCCGCGCTCACTGGACGTCCTTCATACCTGGTCCACCGGCTTTCCTAAACGTAGCGCAGGCGAGGCCTTCATGATCTGCGGCGTCCTCTACGTGACCAATTCCCATCTCGCCGGCGCCAAGGTCCACTTTGCCTACAACACCAACACGTCCACTTACGAGTACACGGACGTTCCCTTTCACAACCTCTACTCGCACATCAGCATGATGGACTACAACCCTCGAGAAAGAGCACTCTACACCTGGAACAATGGACATCAGGTGCTGTACAACGTCACGCTCTTTCACGTCATACGTACTGACGGCTAGTTCGCAGAGGAAACGCCAACGTGATTGAGTTGGTCCGATTTGTGGTGGATGTGTTTGGTCCGCATGGTTTTGTTCCTGTAATAAATGTAAACAAACATGATGCCTCTCTTATACTTATTGGGTTCACTCCTTTTATTTTCTTAGCTACTTAATTATTAATCATGGCCAAGTGGGAAATGCTTTTTTTTTTCTCAATGGAATCTTGGCATTTGTACCAATTTTATCTTTTCATTAATTCATGTTCTCGTTTACCCCCCCTGGCTTTTTCGGGCCCTACCGGCCCGGTCATTCTGCTAAATAATGCAGTTTTATTAAAAAAAGACCGCAGGAGAAGTGGATGGTGTAACAAAAGGAAATTAAAGGGGAGGTGTGTCGTACTATCCACACAAAACAGCCTCTTATTTAATAGCTAGGGGCAACTTTTTGTTAATATTTAACCATTGAGAGGACCTCCTTGTTGAATCTATTTATAGCCTATGTGGCAAGCCAACAGCTAGTTAACCCTATATGGCCAAACGTATTATGGTATTTGGAATATGAATTTTGAGCACTGTGATTTTTTTTCTTATGCCTGATGAAAACATGATATATCATATAAATATGATACAAATTAATTGCAAACTATATTGAGATTTTTTTTTGGTCTTTTTGTTCCAATGGACCATTAAAGGCTCAGAGTTTAAAGAATTTTAATTTGCTGTCAATTATTTAGTGGTTTGGGCTTTTGGGGTTATAAATAAACACATGGGCACACACATTTGTATAATTTGTACACACACAAACTGGGGAGAAAAGGGGAATTTATCCATTTAAACTGATTTTTTTTTCCCAAATGCTGCTTTTCTTTTCGGCTCTAAAACAATAGTTATGTTTTGTTTACTGCACAGACACAAGCTAATGTTCAAAGCCGAACAGTACATCTTTTTAAAACCTTGTCATCCACATCGAGTCATTTATAAAATGTTTTTATGATGTACGCATCTTCTAACATACATTAGTTAGTCAGTTCATTCTTCCATATAGTATTATACTTCTTCTCGAAATATGTAGGCTGTCAGTGTGCTCACAGACCAAAAATATATTTCAAAGAAACTACTATTACTACTACTACTACTACTACTACTACTTCTACTACTACTACTACTACTTCTACTTCTACTTCTACTACTACTACTACTAATATTACTATCACTACTACTATGACTACTACTACTACTACTACTATGACTACTACTACTACTATGACTACTACTATGACTACTACTACTACTACTACTATGACTACTACTATGACTACTACTACTATGACTACTACTACTAATACTACTACTAATACTACTATGACTACTGCTACTACTAATACTACTATGACTACTACTACTACTACTTCTACTACTACTACTTCTACTACTACTACTACAACTACTACTTCTTCTACTACTACTACTTCTACTACAATAACTACTACTACTACTTCTTCTACTACTACTACTACTACTTCTACTACTACTACTACTGCTACTACTACTGCTACTACTACTACTACTCCTGCTACTACTTCTACTACGACTACTACTACTACTATCTTATTTATAGTTTGTTTTGTCTCATTTGAGGAGTAATATATCAAGTTACCATGAAGGAGGGAGGTTTAATCACTCACACAAAAGAAAAAAAACTGACTAACAGTATTTAAAATAGCCCTCAGCAAGTTTGTTCTTAGAATCTAAACCAAAAGATTAAGAAGCCCTGACTTAGGCTGAGCAAGGAGAAGTTGCGTGGGTACAAAATTAATGTGCGTGTCATGTGAAAAGGCCTGAACCGTGTGTTTGTGTGTGTGTGTGTGTTCATAGATAGTTGCGCGTCTCTTCTGGACCAAACACTCATATCCTGTGTGCCCAACTGAGAAACAATCTGGCCGCATGCACGCATACCCACACATAAACAAAAACACACATCCATTGCAACGCTTGTGCTTGCACAATTTCTGCTCACAGTTTTAGATTTGGAGCAACAATATTTGGCACTTCGAGCATGTTTGTGTGTTGGGTCCTCTTTTCCTGTTTTTTCTTTCCTGTCACATCCTTTTATTTTACTTCCTGCCCTTTTGTTTTTTTTGCTTTTTCCTGTCTAATCGTCTCTTGCCTCTTCTTTTCCTTCCTTTCCCGTCCTTCACTTTCTTTTCTCTCCCTTTCCCTTTCAACTAGTTTATCATTTTTTTCTTTTTCGTTTCTTTCCCCATGTCTGCTTGGCTCTTCTTTTCTCCTCGTTTCCTTTCCCCCTACTCTTTTATTTCCAATTTAATCTTTGTTTCTTATCCCATTTTCTACTTCTTTCATTCAACTTTCATTTTCTTCCTCTTTCTTTCACCACTATCCTTACTTTCGCTTTTCGCCACTTTTCCATTCCTCTTATCTTTCCTTCACTTTGATTCTTTTGATTTTATTTTGATCTTGTTTGCTTCCTTTCATTCCTTTTTTTCTCCTATATTATCCCATTCCATCTCACGTAGAGATCATGAAGGGGAATAAGAGGAGAGGAGAAGAATCATGTCTTCTATCGATCGGGCAATCTTCCTCTGTTTGCCGGAAGAAGAAGAAAAACATCTTTACGGTGAAGGATAAGATGAACTTGGATGGAGTGTGATGGAGAGAATGGTGGGATGGATGAGATTTGAAGAAGAAGAAGAAGAAGAAGTGCAAGACTGTTATCTAGTGGTTTAGAACAAGTACTGCAAAACAAGATTGATGATCCATCATTAAGTTACAGTATGTTAATTCTCCAACTTTTCCACAGTACGCTTGGCCCTATGTATAATCTTCGTATTTATTATAGTACATCATTGACATAACCGTAAAACATACGCAATCCATCTATGCCTTATGAATGCAAGCATCCATTCATCCATTGACGTCTTCATGAATTTTGCTCCCACTTTCGTCTCTCAATGAATGTTATTTATTAGCTGTTGTTGGCACAATAGCAAGCGCAAGCTTTTTGTCCTCGGAATAAACAAGAAACAAAGGGAGAAGGCGGGATTGATGGACTCCCTTGTTACCGAGGCAACAAGGTCAAACAAAGGCATGACAATGTAACTCGATGTCAATATGAAAGGCTGTTTATTGAGACGAAAACTTTGTCAGGTGATATGACATTGTGTGCATTATTAGACCGCGCCGTGGGAGGTCTCAAAATATCACTTATTTTGTTCTTGTTGTTTTTGTTCAGGACACCAACTGAAATTACTACTCCTCCATTATCCATGGCTGGATCAGGTTGAATTTTTGAGTGATTAATTAGCTAAATAATTGCAGACTTAAAACTTCTGCTCCTTTGTTATCTGTGGACAGATCAGAAATAAAATTTCAACTTTTTTGTTTTAAATTTACTTTGCTCAAAGACTGTAAATGCTATTCGTTAATTCAGTTTTTCATTGTGTTTGAATTATTGGGACACCGGCATGTGCACAAGGTGCAATGTTTCCACATTCATTTATTTTTGTTGTTGTTACTCACATAGTAAAAGAAAATTGAAATCTTTCTACAACTTTTACCCCCCCAAAAAACATAGCTTTGAAATAAAAATAGGAAATTCCAATTTATTTATGTTGTTTTTGCATTTCTTCATTTTTACTTTTCGAAAGGTTCTTCAGTTGTACAGGTTACTGATTAGAATGACTTTAAAATGTATATTATTATATCTCAGGGCGGCCCGTGGGGCGCGTGGTTAGCGCATAGGCCTAACAGCTCTGGGGTCCTAGGTTCAAATCCAGGTCGATCCATCTATGTGGAGTTTGCATCTTCTCCCCGGGCCTGTGTGGGTCTCCTACGGGCACTCTGTTTTCCTCCCACATTCCAAAAACATGCATGGTAGGCTGATTGGACACTCTAAATTGCCCCTAGGTATAGGTGACTGCATCTCCTTGTGCCCTGCGATTGGCTGGCTACCGATTCAGGGTGTCCCCCGCTTCTGGCCCGGAGTCAGCTGGCATAGACTCCAGCACCCCCTGCGACCCTAATGAGGCTAAAGCGTTTTTTTTGCCAATGTTTAGTGATTGGAGCAGTGGCCATGAAAATGTCTGAGCGTTAATGTTATTCTTTTGGTAAGACGGGGAAGTTTAACGAGGACTTGCAGGCTTTTTTAATAGCCTGTAGACAGTGAGTCAGATGGAATCTTGTTGGGAAGTAAACTGGCTTTGCTTCCACCGTGCAATCGTTGGTTCCCATGAGTTTTTTTTTCCAACATCATGTAAGCTGCTGCTTTAAGGTCAGCTCAGCTTCTGTGCTCCTCCCCTCTTGTACTCCTTTTTTTCCCTCCTCTCTCTCACAGAACACAAACCAGTTTCAGAAGGAGGCAGGGTTTTTAAAAAAAGGCATTATTTTGTGCAGAGAGAAGGCGTGGACGTCCTCTGAATACTTCCAGGAGAATTCCAGCTAGTGAGACGTGTGAGAGGTGCAGACATGGACTGGGGAACTGATTTGTGGGTGAGTTTCACACCTTTACAAATAACACAAACAAACTAATTGTAACTTTAGGCCTCTTTATGGGGCAGTGTGTGTCAACCATTTCATACCGGATGTGTTTGAGTGTGATTTCGCAATCCCTCCAGCATACCTTCTGGTGTTTTCTCTTAAAGGTGTACAGTGAACAACCTCACCTGTTTGCTTTTGACGTGTGACAGGAAGTCCAGTTTTTTTATGCTTTGCTGTTTTGCTCTTGGTAACTGATGTTGTTATTACTATATTCCAACAACTCTATGAAGCTTACTTTATTTAAGGAGGAAAGTCGGATGTTATGTTGTCTTTTTTTTTTTGCATTGGTTGGTTAAATAGTTTATTACATTAGTGTACTCATTAATGCATATTTTGGTTCATTAACCAGTTCATTTGGTTGATTAGTCATAAGGATTATATAATACTTTGTTGGTTCAGGTGCTTATTCATTAGTTTTGGTCTATTTGTGTTGTCATTTAGTTGTTTGTTAAGTTTTTTTAAGTTACTTGGTTCTGTTGTTAATGCTGTAGATGGTTTTGTATGGTTTTTAATTAGTACTTATGTGTTTACTTTTTCATTTGTTGTTTACTTTTTCCAATCAGTAATTATTTGGGGGGTTGTTGTTTTGGTTAGTTATACTAAGTACTAGTTTATGTATTTGTTTTGTGTTTGTTAGTGCACTAACTCATTTATTCCCCATTTCTTTTTAATTCATTAATAATTTAGTTTTTCTTTCGCACGTTCCTATACCCATTTGCTTTCTTTTGTTAGTAACTGTGTTTTGTTAATTTGTTATTAGTTGTTTGGTTGGTTAATGCTGGTATTTAATTCACGTGCTAACCTGTTCATCACTTGGCTGACTTGTTTGATCAAAGTTTCATTGGCAAGTTAATTTCTTTAATATGCACAAGTTGGTTGTTGTTTTTTAGCTAAAGATCTTGTACTTATTTATAGAAACCAAAATAATAATAGAGTTGTAAAACGACAATCCATGTCTTGGTCACTCACAGACAACTGTATATTATATGTGACATTTCACCATCCTTAAGCTTAAGTTATTCATATACAAGAATAATTACAGCCAACACACCAGAAATACAAGTATGCAATCACAGAATACATATTCAAACTCTGGCTGAGATTGGCATGGCATCTCACCCTTGGTTGTCAAAGGGGCCCAACGAGTGTGACTGGTTACAGACCTCACCAAATCCTCAGGATCATCCGTCATTGTGTCCGTCCGTCGGCAGCTGAGCTAAGAACGACGTCAGCGTGGCGAGCTTCAAGCTAACATGACGACTTTCGGGCGTTATCCACAGATCCATGTTGTTGTGGTTCAGCTGACTTCCTCACACTCGAACCCTCTTTCCTCTCCATTGTCTCCCCCCTTCCTTCCCCCGAGGACCCTGCCCAACTTTGGCTAGCCCCAACACCCCCTTTATAGTCCCCGTGTTCCTCCAAAGGGCCTTGACATCACTTAGGTGGAGTCGTTAGTTTACTCATTGTGCAGCAATTCCAGCGATGTCATCATTTCTTTGCTTCACAGTAGGTTTAACACACAACACGTTTTTACAGCTCATATGCGTACGCAAAAAGCAACAACACACACACATATGCACGTGAACAACACACAGAAACACACACAATGCAAAATAAACAGCCATAATAGATGGGCCTGTCATTGATAGTGAACTATATTAAATGACTTTTTAAATGTATTATTTTTTATTTCAAAATACTAGACACGATAGCATTCATACTTCCTTGTTCTTGCTCCTTCTATCAGTCAACTAGCTGGCCTGCTGATTATTTGTCCCACAAGTGTTCATCTCATGTGGGGCATAATAACACATACAATGCAAATACAGCATATACACAACATTATTTTAGTTTACTAATACACAAAGCACTTCATCTCACACAGAATAGAGACAAATATATTCAAAACAGACATGAAAACATTAATGAGCTACACAATAAACAACACAATAACATAGTAGACAAGTACAAATTAAACACACAAGCATAAAACATGCGTATGACATAAGGAGCAGTTACCGGTTGGACCGGGTTGCAGAAACGACTGCTGCCTGGAAAGATGGCCGTAGACTATGTTCCATGTTGCAAAGTGATGTTTAAACTTTGGAGCTAAGTTCACATGCACAACTTTTTGTCAGTGAGTTCTAACGTGTGCTGACATGCAGTGGTGCTTGTATAGCGCCAATGTGTGGGACCACAAGCACACATTGACAAAAAGACAACAATGCGCAATGGCAATTTTTGGGTGTGTTATGAGGTCATATGTATATTCAGCTGTATTATATGTGGTCATGCATTATATGTGTGTTGGGAGGGGTGTGTAGAGTTCATATTCGATTTATTGGGATTACGGTGTGTGTGTGTGCGCTTGATTCTGTTCAGGTTGTCTACATAGAACATATGTGTGTCATATGCTAGCAAGTGCCATGTGTGAACGTTAGAGAAAACTCACTCTGTGAAACAGTGCTAGCCGGGGCTTTTAGCTCGGCGGTCAGCACGCTCGTACGGTGGATTTAGAATTGAAGGAATGCAGTGAAAAACAGACGGGTCGTACTCACTATCCGTTTGTTCGTATTGTAACATTCACAAAAATATTTTGTATCTGTTCAGTTTCAGATTGTGTGTTGTTCCAGTTCACTTTCTTTTTGAGTGTGTTAGTTTTATGTAAGGTGTTGATGATATCATTGGGCGGTGTACAATGAGCTGCATGATTCTATCCTTCTTAAGGAGACTGCAAACTAATAACATTGTCACATTATTTTCATCCTGATACTTGAAGTTATGTTGCCACATTGTATACATCCTTATTATGACAAGTTAAACCCGTACTAAGTGAGAACTAATCCGAGGTGTGTGTGTGATGTGACGTCAGGACCAGAACGACGTGATCGACAAGCACACTCAGGCTGGCCTGGACCTGGTGGAGCGCTACATCAAGTTTGTCAAGGAGCGCACCGAAATCGAACAGAGTTATGCCAAGCAACTCAGGTGCAGCACATGCTCCGCTTGTGTGACTGCGTGTCTGTGGGTGTGTAATGCTGACTTGCATATTTTGCAGGGGTCTTTCGAGGAAGTACGCAAAGCGAGGATGCAAAGATGAACAAGACTGCAGGTCATAGCACAATTACTACATCCTGTTTGATTTTATCGTATATGTTGGTGTTTTTATCTCAAATACTACATCCTGTTCGACTTTACCGTATATGTTGGTGTTTTTATCTCAAGGTTGTGTGTCTTTGTCCTTTTGTTCAGTGTGTTTGAAATTCCTTGGTATGGTTCTGAGTTTGTGTATTTCGAGTCACGTTATGTGTGTGTGCGTGTTTGTGTGTAGGTGTGTGCGCGTATTTTTGTTTCATTTAAGATCCAGTGTTTTGTCTTTAAGGTGTCTGTTTGGTGTGCGTGTGTTTCCATGTTTAGTTTATGTTGGTGTAATTATTAGTTGTGGTTTATTGTGATGAGCTTATTTTGTGTTTGCATCTGCTTTCTGATGTGTCCTTTGTTTCTATTTGTGTCTTCACATTCAGGTTGAAGTTGCGTGGTCATAGGCCTTGTTTGTGTGCTTGTATTTTGTTTAGAAGATGTTTTGAGTGTTGATGTCGTGGTTTTTGTGTTCATCTTGCATTCGGTTGTGCGTGTGTTCAGGTTCAGCAACCACGCCGCCATGCAGGAGATCTTGAACGAGTTGAACGACTATGCGGGTCAGCGTGAGTTAATCGCTGAGACCATGATGACCAGCATCTGCGTGGACCTCACCAAGTTCTTGCAGGACCTCAAACAGGACCGCAAAGGGGTGAATGTCAAAGACGGCCACTTTCCATGTGACATAATCTGTCCTTGAACGCTTGCTGTTGCCTTCACAGCACCTTTCTGAAGCCAAGAAAGCCCAACAGAACCTGGAGAGCAGTTTCAAGCAACTGGAAAGTGTAAGTGACATGGCATATTATAGCACAGTTTTAAATTATATATATTTTTTATGTCTTTTTGTCAACAACTTCGGTCCTCGATGGCCCTTATCCAGTCGGTTTTCTACATCTTTCTCTACCACACCTGAATCAAATGACTTTATAGTGTGAAACTAGGGGTGCATATGCTTAAAAGTTGGGCGTATGAATCTTTATTTTGGGGAATCATGTTCCAAGTGTGTTTACAGCAGGTTGTGTGTTCATCTTGTTTTCAGATTGAGCATTTATAATAAAGCATTCCATCTGAAGCTTTCTGCATTTTTAATGACATCATCAATGTGCGCACGCAGACAAAGAAGCGGTTCGCCAAGGAGTGGGGGGAGGCTGAAAAAGCGACACAACAGGCTGAGAAAATTGAGAACGACGCCAACGCCACTAAGATCGACGTAGATAAAGTAAAAAGTGCTCACACTTCATTACCAATCTGTGTCTTACAAATAAGAAATCCAATTGTAGGCATGTCAAAGCAGGCATTTTTAGCATAAAGCTGGGAGCAAATCATCCAAGTCATGACTTCTTCCTGTCTCAAAGGCCAAACAGCACGCGCACGGTCGTGTGCACCTGGCGGAGGAATGCCGCAGCGACTATGCCGCTTACCTGCAAAAGTACAACAAGGAGCAGAAGTTTTTCTACTACACAGAGATACCACAGATATTCAATGTGAGGGCCTCATTGTAATAAGAACACTTTTGATTTGATAGACACTATTGCATTAAAATGACTGCACAGAGCTGTTTACACATGACGTGATTTCACAAAAATGGCAGGATTTTGCATAGTTGGAAAATTAGTAGTAACTCTTTTCTTGTAATTCACCATTTGCATGAGGGGATTTGACTTTTAATCGCTTTGGGTCTTGGAATATGCCACCACTGAAATTCCATTTAGATTCAGTCTCTGTAGTATTTCGAATGTGCTGCTTATCTGAAGATTTTTTATTCATATTTGTCTATAGAAGTTACAAGAATTAGATGAGCGCCGGATTAGTCGTCTGGCGGAAGGATATTGCCAGTTTTCCGACTTGGAAAAGAAGGTGCAGCCCATCATTACGAAATGTTTGGACGGAATCTCGGCAGCTGGAGCTAAAGTCGACGGAAAGCAGGCCAGTTGCATTAACACAACAAATACTACAAACAAAAATGACTTGCCTGTGAAAACCTATCAAATGTGTTCCTTTTGTCTGTTATCTTCAGTGTGACCTTATGTCCTCTTCTTTTTCTCACTCCAGATTTTCTTGAAATACAAAGTGTCCGTTTGTGTTGTGTTTGTATCTTCATGATACAAACTGGTTGTGTCACACCCAAGTTATGCTTGTAGAGTTTTGTATTGAGAGTCTTTTTGTTTGTGTGCTTATTTTATTTGTTGTGGTCTGTTGATTGGGGGGAACCTTCATACCTGTCAACCTCTGCCGATAACTGCCCTTATAAATGATTATGATTCCCCTTACAAACCCCCAAAAAACCTTACAAACACCGTACGGTGTTTGTAAGGTTTTTTGGGGGTTTGTAAGGGGAATCATAATCATTTATAAGGGCAGTTATCGGCAGAGGTTGACAGGTATGAACCTTGCTCCCATTAGGACTCGCTTCTGTTGGTGGAGCAGCACAAGTCGGGCTTTGAACGGCCTTCCGACGTGGACTTTGAAGACTACACGCAGGGAATCAAAGCGGCCAGCTCCGACTCCAGCCTCAACCCGCCCAAAGTTCGAACCAAGCTATGGCCATTTAGCAGGAGACACAAGGTGACCTCACAAACACACTCCAGGATCGGTCGCTCAACTCAACATCTAGCACACCTAATTGCCCCGATTCATAATCAGTGATTGTTCCTATACACATTTTTGTTCTTGTTGAAAGCCCATATATAGCAATGCTATTTTTATTTTCCGCCACGATTACACCCCCCCCCCCCCCCCCCCCCGCATATTGCCCAACCGAGCCGCTTGCTTTGGTTGCCACGCCGACGGCTTTAACAACCCAACACACACACATAAACACCAAAGAATGCAAAGTGAGTCCGCTCGTAAAACGTAGTGTACATTCCTCGGGCCCCCCGAGGGAGCTGTCTAATTCCTGCACTGACTTGTTTCCTTCACAAACAAGAGCTCACAAACAGCGCTGCGATTTTGACGGGAAATATTGTTGTTGGTAATTGTTTGTGGAAGTCACGCTGAAATGAACGATGCTCTTTCTCCATCCAGCCGTCGCATGCCGAGAAACGCGTGGTAACATGTTATTATTTGGCTTAATGGTGTGTGGATGGGGTGTGTCTTTTTTTCATTTGGTTCTTGAAACAAATGATAACACTTTATTCTGGTGTCAAATTTAAATGGCCACTTTTTTCTGTGCACCTAAGGAAAAAAATATAAATCAAAGAATTAGGATGGGGTGAATGATGTAGTGCCGTTATTAAATGAATTGAATAAAAGTTAGTCAAATGGAAGGTGTACTTAAAAAAGTGGCCGATCAACGTGATTAATTTAGATGATTTATTTTAATGATCTGTTTATTGGTTGTGATGTCTTTAAAATAAACAAATGGAGCAATAGTCACTTATTAAATTAAAATCTTTAAAATGTTTTAAACTTTTCATCAGTTTCAATTATTCTGACTAGTTTTTGTTTTTCTAATTAAGGTTAATTTTTTGCATTTTTTAAATAATAATAATATGCCTGCCTAAATTTTCTCTTTTTTTAATAATAGTTTTTTCAAGAATAAAAACATAGTCTAAATTCATTTAATCATCTCATTTTCCAAATTACATTGAGAATCTAATAATGATGATGATGTAATATTATGTAATTTTGATTTATGAATGAAATTAGGATAAAATGATTACATAAAGGATACATATCTTTCTATATCTTCCAATTCACTAAAAAATCTAGATATCAGCCTTATGAATTGAAGTATTGCAATGTTTAAGCAAATCTGGAAGTGAGTGACAATTGAGCACATTTGTGACATCACAGAAGAAACAAGAAATGATTGTGGCTTTTTTAGGGTGGGGGGTCCATGTTTTCAGGACCATTATTGCATAACTGCTGTGTATGATGCTTAGTATGTGCGTGTGTATATAGCCGCCGCCCGCCGAGGACTTCTCTCACCTTCCTCCCGAGCAACGTAAGAAGATGCTGCAAGCCAAAATCGACGACGTCTCCAAAAAGCTTCACATGACACAAGAAACCAGGTAAAGGCTCGCCCGTGCAAGCCACAATATTAGCTACAGTCAATGATTGCAAAAGAAGCTGTTCCTAATAATGTGAGCCAAGGGTGTGCATTATAATGATCAAAAGTCACATACAAATCACCTATACATACATCTGTATTTTTTAGCTGGTGTATTTTGTTATTCAAATTTGCTCTGACGATTGATGCGTATCCAAAAGTTAGATTTCATTCTTATCTGTTCATAAATAACAGTGGAGTCGCTATTTTGGTTAGTGTCCTCAAAGCGAGTTACATTTTGAGCCCTCCCCGTGGGCAGTCAGAAAATGTACACATTAAAAAAATGATAATACTTTCATTAATATTTAAAAATCTACAACATTTAATGGGGAAAAATACACTAATTGATAGAGGTTTGGGGTAGAAATGTAGTAAAACATCTAAAAAAATGAATTCAATCGAAGATTTATCCACAATAAATTAATTCCTGAAATTGAATTAAAAAGGAAAACAAAACACGACCTGGGCCTTAGTTTAAGAACCCTTGCTGTAGCAATCCAGTTCGTGAAAATTTGGACAGAAGATGTGTCAAGAGGTTAATTAATTCAAGCTAATTTAAGATTAATTCATAAAAAAAACAATGGTAAAATCCAGAATTGAAAAATTCTTTGCAAGTTGAAAAACAAAGCCAAATTGATGTTGAAACAATGCCATATTCTTTCATTTTGGTCAAAATCTGTCCAAATGTTACAAGTGTGTTTCTCTATGTCTGCCAGCGAGGCTCTGGAGAAGATGAAGGGCGTGTACGAGCAGAATGCCGACCTGGGCAATCCGTCCATTTTGGAGCCGCAGATTGCTGAGACGGCCCAGAACATTGGATACTTACGTGGCGAACTGGCCAAATATGAAGTACCACATGACAACCACGTGAAAAATGGTCTCATTTCGTGGCCTCATCTTCTTGTCTGATTGCAGACGTGGTTGTCCGAAGCAGTGGGAGGAGACGAATGTGCCAACACCATCAACAACAACAACAGCAACCATTCACAAAACACGTAAAAAAAAACCATGAAGATAACCATAGGACTATAACTATAACTTCATAAAAATGGCAAACATTCTAATTGACTAATGTGTGTCCACAGAGTTGTGATGTCGGAGAACCACCAAAACATTTACACTGAGTTTGATGACGAATTCGATGACCTTGGCCAGTGCACGGCTATGTACACTTTTCAAGGTGGGTTTCTGACAGGTTTAAGTTTTATTTTTTTATATGTATACTTAATATTTGTTAAAATATACTATTGCATTTTGTGTTAGAAGTTCATAATCCGAAAGTCGTTATTCATGAATATTTTTTTCAGAATAGGAAAAAATAAAAGCATATTACCTTCTTTTTTTTAAAGAATTAACATACATCTTTAAATGTCATAATATTAAACGTATCATGGAATTTTTCCAGAATATTCTTTGTTCTTGAGATGATGTTATTTTTAAAAATAAGCCATAGAGCAAGGGTGTCAGACTCGGGTTGGTTCGCAGGCTGCATTAACGTCAACTCGATTTCTTGTGGGCCGGACCATTTTAGATATAATATTTAGATTTTTTTTAAATAAATGGATTAAAAGAACTGGATTAAAAGCCCTGAATATTCCGTTTCTTATAGATCTAAAACAATGTTTATTTTAGCTTTTTTATATATTTTTAGATTTTACAAAATGATTTTTGAACTCAAAACACAGAAAAAAATGAATAAAAATTACAATTATTGATTTAAAAGGGGGAAATCAGGAAATTTAATATACATCTATACTCTTCATTTGAATTTGAACCTAAAACAAAAAGACGGCTCTCATGATTTACTTTCCCGGGCCACACAAAATGATGCGGCGGGCCAGATTTGGCCCCCGGGCCCCGACTTTGACACGTGCCGTAGACCATTTATTTGATTTAAAGATGATTATTAAAGGTCATACTTGTTTGTATGAAGTTGTTTGGGATTTTTCCAACATTTTTTTTCTATTGAGGCTAAGAATAACATACACAATTGAAGTACTTCCATTGATTAATGTTAGATTTTTCACACAGGCGATAGCGAGGGCACCATCTCGGTGACGGACGGCGAGCTTTTGACCATTATGGAGGAAGACAAAGGTGACGGCTGGATGAGGGTCCTGCGGGCAAACGGGGAGGAGGGCTTCATCCCCTCCTCTTATGTCAAAGTTGCCTCCTAACAGTCGCCTTCAAACTTCTCTACGTGGAAAATACTGTATACATCTCTTTTTGTTCATGGAACATTTAGTGACGACAACCTATATTTTGATACAACTGCTGAAATTGCACTCCTTTTTCATAATTGGATTGATTTTTTTAAAACTAAAATGACAGGGTCAACCCACTACTTCACATTAAAAGACAAAGTTACATTTTTTTACACAGATGTTGACAAGGTGTATGAAGGCCGCACGGAAAAGTTACACAAGCAAAATTTTACAATATTTTTTTGGGGCGGTGTATAAATCTTTAACAGACTGAAATGTTTTTTTCCCTGAAAAAAAAACAGACCAGTTACAGTTTTTTAAAAAGAAAGTCCTATTTTTCCTAACTAAAAAAGTATTATAAAGAAAGTCCGAGTAAAGTTTGAAAATTATTATTAGAAGAGTCATTTTGTTCATGATTCATTAAAGATTTCTTTAATTTCTATTTATATTGTATTCAGAATGTACAACAAATGCAGTTGTATATTTTTTTAAACAAAAATCTTATTTTTTCAAGGAAAAAAAATAAGTCGTAAATACAAACATTATAAGTGGAATTCAGCTTTTTTTTCCCGTGCGGCCTTTATAGTCTTATTCGTTCATCGCATTGTCAACCTTTTTATTTTATTTTTTTATTAGAGACACACTGATATCATTTATTCTTCTACTTCATGAGCTTTTTCAAGGTCCGTGCTGCGTTTTAGGCCTGACTGACACTGGATGCTAAAATGTCTCAATGGATGTATGTTAAAAAAGTACATAAGCAGAACAAATATTAAATATGAACTATACTAGAACAAAACCAGTTGCTAATCTTATTCGTGAGCATCGGGTCCTAAAGTCCTAAAGAATGTATAAAACAAAAACATATAAATAAATAAGTGTGATTAAATAATGTGAGACAACTGCAAAGAAAAAAATAAACATTTATTTGATATTATTTACATCAGTTAAAAAACATTTTAGAGTGTGACAGCAGCAGCTTAGTAGATCACATTTGTTTAGATGGATTCGTACGAGACGTTTCTCGTGCCGTCCGGAATCACATTTTCATCCGTTTCCGCAACGGAACTCAGCTGAAAAGCTGCGATGCCGCGGGTTTGATGTCGACCGGTTCGACTTTGTCCGAAAGCACGCAGAGAATCTTGTCAAATTTGTCATGGCGTTCCTTGCTTTCCGCCTCGGCCCCCGACTGGCCCCAAAAAAGTCGTAGGGCAAACTCGGTCCGGAAGGCCTCCAGCAACTCGGGGATGGGCGTCCAACCACCTGCGCAGGGAAATATTTCAACCATTAGAAATGATTATGAGGAACATCTCATCTCACCACGTGTGGCTTTTTGTGGAAATGAAATATTACAAAAACAAAGTCATCTTTAGAACAAAACGTTAGCGTTTTTCTTTGACTGTGTGACCTGTCCTTGTGCTTGCCCATTGAATTCACCTGTCGTTTCCCCGCCCCTTGTGTATTTTCTGCTTGTTGCCTCAGTTGTATCTGATTGTTTTATCAGCCCATGACTGTCTATTTAAACCCTGTGTCCTTGTCGGATTTATTTTTATCATTTATTTTGTTATTCGTGTGTACGCACACGTACCCGCAAGCAGATCGCTCGCGTGCCGCTTGTAGTCGCGAGCTTGCAGAGCGTCGCGTCGGGCAGTCTGCAGGACGTTGTAGAGTGTCTGGCACCCTCGCTCGCTGTCCTCCATGTGGTCTTCGCCCTCCATCAAAAGCAGCATGGGAACCAGGTGGGGCACGGCCACCGGACCCGCTAAAACGCATTCTCAACACGCAAAACAAGACAAGCATGAAAACCAAGTTGATCATTTTTTTTAGAAAAGTCAAATGTGGCCTCTTGGGTTTGTTTCTCAATGGCTTTTCTTTGATTTGGCGGTCACGTCTCACCATCGCCCTCGTTGAGCGACTTGAGGAAGGGTTTGAGAGTCTTTTCGAACAGAACAGCGCTCTCCGTGTGATTCCTCCGCAGTGAACGCCATGTCATCTCCAGTCGTGCTATCTACAGAATTATTCACAATACACAATCAATGGTGGTTATGCTCATTTTCGGGGAGAACTTTCTATCTAAAAGCTTGGCCAAACTATGAAAAAACTGAGAATAATAATCTGGAAAATATGGTACTTTTGGCATAACATTAAGAGGTTGAAGTAATATTAGGAGAAAACAAATGGGGAAATTACAAGGTTAAAGTCTTTATACTAGTTCATTTAGGTAACGTAAACTTGAAGTTGTTCGGGGTACGCGGACTTCAACTGTTCGGTGGCCCACCTGAGGCATGTCTAGTGCCTTCATGACGGCGGAGAAGGAAAAAAGATCATGGGCGTGGTCCTTAAGGGCCTTCGCCAGGAGGATGAACTTATGAAGCACTGTGGCACGCTGACTCCCAGTGCCCGTGCAACCCAGGATGTCCACCGCCACGCCTAGCGAGATTAGATGATGCCTGCAGGGATGGACACTCGGCTGTGAACTTTTGACCTTTATTGTCCGATGATTTCTACTGTGTTCCTTACCTCTCGAGCAGGTCTCGCCGCAATTGTTGGCCGTGCGGCAGCGTGATGAGCTCGAGGCCCGAGCCCACCCCCATGGCCTTCCTCTGCTCGGCCGTCACGCCTGTGATGCGCGCCACCTGGCAGTCCACGCTGAGCATGTGCAGAGCCGTGTTGTCGGGATCCGAGCGGTTCAAGAGATCCTTCAGCACCAGCAGGACGCTCGGCTCCAGTGGCCGGTTGTTGTCCGGCAACAGGAGCGAATCGAAGCGGTCCAGTCGGAAACAGGAGCTACACTCGGTCTGCCAGCGTCAGGGAGAAGAAAAGAGATACATTATTAAAATAGTCAGCCTCGGGGGATTTGGGTAAAAGGTACGTGCACATAAACCTGATCAAATAATCTCTAGTGGATTGGATGGAATATAAAAAATAACTAAAGTTTTCTTATCACAAAGTCGAGATGGCATTATTCCACCTTTCGGAATTGAAGCATCTTTCAATATTTCTGCATTAATGGTACCAACAAGAATGAACAAGAATGGTATTTGAACATTTTGGCGTAAAAGGTACCGACATGGAATGCAAATATGAATGCAACTGGCATTTTGAAACTTCCTTTTCGTCTGTAAGGGAACAGCATGGAATGTAGGAACATTTTTAACGTTGACTTTTGAAACCTTTCTGCATGAAAGATACAAAGACAGAATAGTGGGAATATGCAGTCAACGTAACATCTGGGATTTTAGTCATTTTTGTTAACTGTAGGCCTGTGAGCCCTAATTTAGGCCCGTAAAATTAACGTGAATTGACTTCTAACGCAAGTCTAGTTCATGGATGTTGTGTTGTGTGGTGAATTGGAACCTGTGGCTTCTCAAATTGCTCCTTGTCAGGCAGTCGCGGCAAGTGGGACAACACCTCGCTGCCGTTGTCGGCATCCAGGAAACCAAACGACGTCTCGGTGATCCGTGCCCGGCTCTGCCATTTTTCCTCAGCGCGCAGGCGATCCACGTGGCCTTTGCGCTTGGTCTGCGGCACCTGAAACCAACAAAGCCAATCATTGGGATGATTTGATAGATGAGCCTGGTGACACAAAACATTCAACTCCCAAGCTAAGGTTTACCACTTTACCTGAACCACCAGCTCGTCATAGAAAGCAGACGGGTCATTGTCTTGGTCCAACGCCACTGCAGGTTGGGGTACTTTGGAAAACAGGACAGAGATCCGAAGAGGCTTGGGGGGCGCTCGGGAGTGAAGCTGCCCGTCGGACCCCCGCAGCGTCACCCCCCCACCTAGATAGTAAACCCAACATTAGATACACATAGAAAGATTCTACATTCACAAACATGATGTCCGTTTGAGGGCATTTTGTGTTACCGGGGTAACAGGAACGGGATTGCTGCGGTTTGGGGCTGAGAAGAGGTTCACTCCCCGTGCGAAAAACTGGCAAGATAGGAGGGGGCTCGACGTCCTGGGGTCTGTTGTTCTCAGAAGCGCCTGTGTGATAAGAGAAAAAAATACTGGGGTGAGGATTGTCCTTGAAGGCAACACCTGGTTTAATCGGATTATATGGAGCTGTTATGAAAATTAATAGTAAGGGTGAAGAGGAAAGTGAGATAACAGACTATCCCTGTAAAAAAACAGCCTAAAGGTAGGTTCCCCAATTTTTGCTCCCATAATTAGTGGGATGAGTACCAGGTCTCAGGTTGCTGTCCGACTGAGCGGACTGGAGTGAAGGTCTGGACCAGAGGTTTTCCAGGTTGCCAGGGTGACTTCCGCTCCTGCTACAAAGGAAGTAGGATGAAACAGGATTTTGCATTTGGCCCTTCCCGTGTTCCAATGAGACCAACTTCCCGCCCACCTGAGCAGAGGGTTGACGTGCACGGCGTCTGCCAGGGTATTACTAAAACTCAGCCTCTTGCTGCGTTGGTGTTGGGACTTCCCCAGCGTGGAGCTCTTACAGTCAGACTGCTGCCGTTCGGCAATGACGCGTAAAGGCACTGTCCTGTTTAGCGGGTGGAAAACAATGGCTCCCGAGGCTTGGGAGATGGGACGTCGTCCACCCACGTAGAAACGGATTAGAGCGGGAACATTGTCGAAGCGGTCCTCCTCAAACTGGAACAACTCACGTGAGTAGCCCTGTATCACACACACAAACAAACAAAGACACATTTTTCAATGACATTATGACACTTGGCCAGTCCTAATGTCACAAATTCACAATCCCATTGGCCTACTCTTAGGTCAATCACAAAAAATATATTTAAAAAAATAATACTTGCACCTCCCATGTGTATTTTTAATTGAAATCGTTATTTAATGATGATAAATCTGTTTTTATCCAATTCTTGAAATAATCTAATGGCAGTTCAGTGGAATAATCAAAGTTTAAGGATGAAGTAGATCAGCCATGGTTAAAAGTTTTTAAAAAGATCAAAAACATCAAATTTGAAAAGTCAACATATAGGGAGTAGTGTAAAGATTTCATAGTAAGAAAAGGTCAACACACCTTTTTGGGTCTCAGGACCACTCGTATAATCTTAAAGTGCATAGGCTCGTTTCTCCAGTAGCAACTAAGGACATAGTCCGCCGGGGACGAGCTGGAGTCGCGAACCAGGAAGTCCCCATCCCTCTCGAACAGAGCCTCAGCGGCCTGAAGGAATATTTCAATGGTGGATTTTACTATTCACATCATACCATATTTCCTTGGATTTTGTAATAATCGTCATCACACCTCTCTCGGGAGAGCTCCGTGGTACCAGGCGTGGCTCCTGGGATCCTCAGTGCTGAGCTTTAATTCCTCTTCCAGCTCCTTCTTCAGAGTGTCCATCTCCTTGCGAAAAGCAAACACCTGCACAGGGCACCAACAATCATCATGTGCATGGCACAAGCACACTCTTTTAAAGGGAATGTGAAGGTGACTGGGCATTGGCTGTGAATGAATTGTCAAATGATCACTCCCAAAAGCAGTCTTTTAAATGTACCTGCCAAATGACTAACTCTAGGTCCAAATAGTCTCCTCGCTAACGCATATTACATCCCCATGCATTAATCCCATAGCACAGATGGAGGATGTTACTGTACATCAAATACTGAACACATGTTTACCTTCAGCTGGCTGAAGTATGCGACAACACTCTTCCTTTTACTGGAAAACAGAGAATTTTTTTTGAATTAACATTTTTAATATAATCATCCCAGCTTACTATGAAGACAAGACAACATACTTTTCAAGATACACATCGGCTTTTGCATGCGTCAACTAAATGTTTATCTGGCACTCCTTATCTTTCCCCTTTAAATACATGTATAGTACAATGTGGGCCATCAGCCGCTACCCAAAAAGCCATGTTTTCCAGAGACGAACAGACTTTGAATAGCCTCCCTTTTCCCGTCTGTCCTTCCTTCCTCCTGCTGCTGCCTCGTGCGTTAAGGGAACGCTCCAGGGTCGAGCTCATCGCCGCCACGACCTTGGATTTATAGAGCTTTCTGATCACATAACACAGCCACGTTTGACGCTTTATTGGGCATGCCAACATTAGAGTGCCAATTTGTTAAACTATCAGTAAAAAGGAGACGTTCATTACAATGGTAACGCTTTTATTTGGACTTTTAACATGAAAACAATACCCTTTTTGTTCCACAGCCTGTTTTGGAGCAAATCCTGACAGGAAATGTTGCTGAGTAAGTCTCATTCGTAGAACAGATGCACGGACTAAAATGTTTGCAGCTGTTTTAGTAAACAGTGAATAAAAGTTATTTCCAAAAAACAATATTTTTCTCAAAATGGGAAAGTTTGGGAGGAGGAACAAACTGACCTATGTTTTTGAACAGAGTCTGGCTGATCAGATTAATATGAGCAGATGGGTTTATCAAATTATTTCGAGTTACAGAAATAAAAATTCATAAATGATGAAACTGGCCGCAAAATTGAGAAAAGAATGAAAGTCATGTGACCACCACAGGGAAATGTTTAACCTAGGTGTGCCCACAATGTGCATGTCAAATCGGTAATCAGTCAGTCATCCTTTTTAAACGTTGACAAGTGCTCATATAAATACCTAATTATTATTATTTACAGTTATATTTGTTATTGCCCATTGATATTTTTTACATTCTAGAATATATCACTGTTATTTACATGTGTAAAATAATGACATTAGATGATGATATAATAATGAATAATAGAAAATATCTTAATTTCAATTGTGAGTCTGTGAAAGAAGCCTTGGAGAATATTCCTGATATTTTAAAAATTAATTTCACTTGAGGTTGTGCCATTTGGTCACATACACACAACATTGACTGGAGGAAGTCAAGAGTTATCTCAATCAAACAGAAAAAAATATATATAAATAAGCATTTCAAAGGATAAAGCTATAAGATCAATCAATTAAAATGTGAAATGTATCACTTTAAGAGGTAAAACATATCAGCATGTACACAAGGTGAGCAACATCCTGTCTTATGGGCGTTGTCACTCGTATCTAAGGGTTATCTCGTGCGAACTTGTATTACTCTCGCGAGAGCTCGTGAAGTTTGTTCCCAAGAAAAAAACTGGGAAAAAGTAGGACCCAATGGCGTTAGTTTCCTTACCTGTCGTGCTGTTCACAACTTTCTCGTCCAGCGCATTTTGACGTTTTGAGGTCCAAAAGGAACCGAAGACAACCTTCGACCCGGTCCCTCCCACATCACCGCCCTCTTCTTTCTCCTCCTCCCCGCTAGCCCGCCTCTCTAGCCGGCGTGTTACCGCATGCCTTCCCCCGGCACTTTGCCCGGAGGCAGCGGTACCCTAACGCCGCTATCTGGACGCATTCCTCGGATACCGATACAAGTCGAGCCGCCTCCTCACCTGTCATCAAGTAGGCCGCCGCCTGGTGTCTAGAATCCTGCATTTTATACTACTTAATCATGACTGACATTTTCGGGAACGAAAATGTTTTTCAACTCTAGTTCAACCAAGTCATCCACTTTAACCATTGAACAGCTAACAGTAAAACATTTAACCCTATATTGAGCGGCTATTTTTGATTATTAAAAATGTTTGTTTTTCACTCAAGACATATAATCCTTCTAGAGAAAGTGGCTATTTATTGTCATCAAAAACATCAATATTAGCAATTTTCATTCATA
Organism: Stigmatopora argus; assembly: GCF_051989625.1. Lineage (NCBI taxonomy): Eukaryota > Metazoa > Chordata > Actinopteri > Syngnathiformes > Syngnathidae > Stigmatopora > Stigmatopora argus. The sequence continues at coordinate 13,470,476 of NC_135393.1, forward strand.
AAATTCGTAATTATTAGTCAGTTTTGTGTTTTTATAATTTAATTGATCTAAAAAAACAAGAATGCAATGTTGATTAAAATGAATTAACACTGAAATGGATACTGTTTACATCCCTAAATGACTCTAAAGTTGATGTTTTTTTCATAGCATTTAACTCCTTACTTGCCATTGATTGTGAGTTTCAGTTTGATTTCTTTAATTATTAATAATAAACGGACAATACATATTAATGAACATATACATGTTCATGTTAAAGAACGTATGTGGGTACTATTTTTTGCAACTGAATCAAGGGTTACCCCTTTTGCAGGATGTAGGAGGAAGCCGGAATACCGAGGAAAAACCCACGCAAGCATTGGGAGAACATGCAAACTCAACAGAGGAAGGCTGGAGCCTTGGAATAAACCCTTCATGTCAAAAATGTGGAGCAAACATGGTAACCTTTGACCTTACTTATCTACACTATTGGGGTGGAACATTATCATAAAAGGGACTTTTTCCCCCAATAGTTTGGTCTGCCTAAAAGCAGCCGCTACAGCTGCATTTAAATATACTATCTTTGGTGTCTGGCCAATTTACTTTTAAAAAATATAGAATAAAAAACACTCCATATTTCACTTTGTCAAGTCTTACTTACTATGTTATGTTTTTTTTTCCTTTTTTACTTAGGTCCACCCTAGGATGGGCAAATGCCTAAAAGTCGGAATACTAGTTAAATAATACCCCACGTTGTCCACTCTAATCTATTGTTAAAGGATCCCTATAGTATATTATTTATGTGTGGGCTTTAGCGGTTTAATTTTTTAAACTCAAACTTCCTGTGCTTGTTGCCAACTTCACTGGCTTTAAAGTGTGTAAAGAAAGGAGGTGACGTCATAAAATATACTGCAAAGTAACAATGCAAACAATTTAAATGGGGGTGGGGATCATACAGCTGCTGCTTATTTTACATGTCAGGGTGCATCGTTATAGTACATTCATATGTGGAAAGTGAGAAAGCGATAATGGGGATGTTCTACAAAAAGGTTGAATGTATTGACCGGATTGTTTGTACGGTTAGAATGAGGTGTGAAATATCCTGTATATACTTTTTCATTCTGTTGTGGCCGTAGCCTGTTTTGCTTGTAGCTAGGTGTGAATGTGTGAATGTCAGTCAGTGCACATACTTGAGTTAACAACCTTCAAATTTACAGGCGATATGTTAATCATTAGCACGAATGTGAGTGGATCTCGCACATGAAAGACCACTAAAATACACTTTTAGTTCATTCAGTTGTAATCAGTATGTCCGAATTCTATTCTAATTGTTGTGAAACGACTATTTTTTTCCCCACACTAAAGATTTTTTATCTAAAGAAATATTTAACATTTTATTCTGTTAATTGTTAATTGCTTTACCTCCCTATTATATTAGTTTTTTCTTTAAAAATGCGATGCTTTATCTTGTAAAATACCACTTTATAAACTGTCTTAGAAATGTATTGAAATGTACTATTACATATTGCAATATCTATTAAGCAATACATATGTTTTGAACATTTTTAATCCCAACACATTTAGGCTCACAAAATTTTAATTTTATTTTGAGAAAACTGCATTTTTTCCCCTCACAAAAATTATGCATTTTATGCCACTTTATTCTTATTCCTATTGTAATCAGACTTTTTCCCTCATAGTGATTGACATAAGGTGTTTTACCCTAACACTTATATCCATTATTTTTGTCTCTGAAGAAAAATAAAAAATTATCATAGACCCCGTCGGCATAATATAGACTCTCAAAAAAATCTGTAAATTTGTAAAACATTGCTATTATCCAAAGAGATATGAAAATGTTTTTTATGTGCTGTCTGATGATGAAATTCCACTATTGCAACAATGTTCCTCCTCACAGGGTTTTTTGTAACGGACAAGAATTCCTCCGCCTTTCTCAAATTTCTAAACATGTCTTTTTTTAAATTTCCCGCTTATTTACCTGCGTTTGCTCTCTCGACAGCTGTCCAGCGTGGAGGTGCGGTCCTCGTCCAGAGGTCGCAGCTGCGAGCAGGACGCGGAGAGACGCTGCTTTTTGTCAGCTCGCTGTAGGCGGGGCAAGACACTCTGACGGAACAGATCCTTTCTCGGTTTAACCTGCAGGAAGTGGTAATTATCCTCTTATCCTTGTGCTCTCGCTAACTGCCATAGTACGGGCATGTCTGTGCTCCCACCAAATCCAATGACGATCCCAACGAGTACTTCCTGCTCCCCCTGCGTTCCATTTGTACATCTGGGAAAAGACATGGAATTTGGAAGAAGTAAAATAATGTCCAGAAGTTTATTCTGGAAAAAATCCTGGTGAAAACTAGTCATTTTCTGACATTTTCATGGGGAAAATGCACATTAATTTAAAAGAAATTACTATTCCTGTGATTTTTTTTAAACAATAAATATCCAGATAAATTCCTACTTCACTTTTGCCATGTAACGTATATTTATTCTGAGGAAAATGAGTTGAGCTCAATTTGTTTGTAATATTTTAAACTAATTACACTCAAACTGAAATAGCCACAATTACCTGAAGTAAAAATATGTCATGGCGACAACATAAAAAAAATGAAATAAAGTGCCCTGCAGGAATTCAAAATACCACAAGTGGTATTTGTGGGATCCCTCAGGTCAAACAAAGGCTGCAATTCGCTTTGCCTGAACAGATTTGCAATACAAATCTTACATACAATTACACCACAAACTGTCAAAATACAATTTTTCCGGTGTACTAGATTAAATTATCCAATATCCTTAAATAAGACAAACATTATTTACTTACAACGAATGACGTGTCTTTATTTTCTACTTGATTATTTTTAATCTGTAATTACCGTATTTTTGGAGTATAAGTCGCACCAAAGAATACAGAATGAAGAAAAACATCTATAAGGCGCATATTTGATGGCCAATTTTGTATTTTATCAAAAACCAAGACCAAACATACGTTAAAGTAGGCTCTGTTAACAGATCAGTTTTCCCGATAACTATAGCCTTAAAAATCATCATAACAGTTGTCGGTGGTCAGAGAAAGAAAAATAAACAAATAAATAATTTAATTAATTAATTAAAGTCGTACTTGTGTATTAGTCACAGGCCGAGGCAAACTATTAAAAAAGTGCGACTTATAGTGTGAAAAATAAGGCATATCTGTTTATATCTATCGAGTATGATATTTCACAGTTGCAAGAATATGCCAAGTTTTCATACATTTTCTTGACCAATTACTGTACTATTATTTGCATCATCTGACCTCATGGAAACCAGGGCTCATAGGCCTCTTTTAGTTATTTGGACTAAATGATGTATTTTATGTACTTGTTGATATTCAGTAAATGTTTTAAAATGCCGAATGTTTCTGCACATTACCTGAGTGAGGGTCAAGCTTTTGGCGGTGCCTCAGAAGCTGAATTAGAATGGTTTCTCTGTGCATGGCATCCTCAATTCCCGCCTCCTTCAGCTCGTTGTCGTTCACGTTTAGGAGACCCTTAAAGGAAATCCCGTTTGGCTTTATCAAAGTTGAGATTTTTTTTTCCCCTACCTCCAAAATTATTTTCTTAAAAACATGTTTTAGAGCAGAAAATGATGTAAATACTCTCGAGGTATGCATGTTTTCATTCTCATATTACAACATTTGTCACGCCATTTATTTAAGTTATTTTTTATCCTAAAGAAAAGCAAAATATATTTCCCATAAAATACATAACTTTTATTTTGTTCAACCTGTATATCTAATATATCACTTTTATTCAAAAATACACAACTTTTGCCATAAAAAAATACTACTGTATCAAGTACACCCCAAATCAACATTCAGAAACATTTATGTTCCATTTTTCCTCTTTTTATCTGCTCCTGCAACTTTTTAATCTTGGAAAATGCAACTAAACATTTACCTTTATCTCTAAAATGATGTTTTTACATGTTACTTGCAAGACAAACAATACAACATATTTGACAAATGGTGCACTTTGTCCTTGAAACTGGAAGCAAAAAACTTTAAACCAATGAATCCTTTATAAAAGTACCATAATTACCATAGTATTACATTTTCAACTGAAAAAGGTACTTTTTCCCGACAAAATTTGAAATAGTCTTACCTCCAATCCGTAATATCCGCTTTCCAGGGTTTTGGTGTACTGAGACAGACCAATCTGCCGTAGCCACCAGGCAATGGAACGATTATTCATATCTAACGTACACAAAGACGATCAATAGCGAAAAACATTATCCAACATGATCACTTCCAGCGAATGCTGAGTCAAGCGGTCGACTCTACTGGAGAATGTCTCGCCTCCCCGTCGGTGGGACGCACCGAGGAATTCTGGGAGCGCTTCTGTGCAACGTTTCACTTTCTCCCGCTTTTCCCTTATAGAACTTGTCAAGTCGGCCCATTATCCGCCCGTCCCTCAAATTCTCTCCTCGCGAAGAAGCCAATGGCATGGCGTAGTGGAGACCCAGCCGGCCAATTGGAGCGTTGGGATGGGTTGCAGGTCCAGGCAAATCCAAGCATGTCAAAAAGGAGAAGGGTGTGAAGGTGTGGTGGGATTGGGTGTAAATGGAGCCGTCAACGTGTCAAAGGTCAGATGAGTGAGTGAGTGCAAGAAGTCATTATAAACAGGGCGATTGAAAAAGAAAGCTATATCACAGCTATAATCACCATGAGGAAGAATTATCGTGCTCCTGCTGGTGGCCACATTAAGCACCCGTAAAACATGACATACACACTTATGGACCGACAACCAAAAGACCGGCGACAAAACAAGGTAAAACAACACGGTCTACGCATCAATAAAAGCCAACAATGGCCATGAGCAGTTTCACTGAGCCGATGTGTGAGTGTAGAAGAGTTTGTATGTACATGAGTTGTCCCCTTAGGAAGGTATGTCAGTCAGGGTCTTAACAAGTTCTCCAACAAAAAACAATAAAAGTCCAGGAAATTTGGAGCTTTTCTTTAGCCTAATAATTACGTATGACTAAATAGTAATTTGCAGTTTGTATTTAGAGATCTTGAGCAACAATTTAAAATTTAAATTTAATATTCAGGGCTTTTAATCCAGTTCTTTTAATCAATTTATTTTAAAAAATCTAAAATTGTCCGGCCCACATGAAATCAAGTTGATGTTAAAGCGGCCCGTGAACCAACCCGAGTCTGACACCCTTGCTCTAAAGAGCAAAGCTTTCCACAATACTAGTGTCCTACGAGTGCAATCAGTGGATTGCCGTCAGGTGCTTCTCGCAGCACAACCCCCGCTCGTTCAACTTTGTCAGCTCGGTCGGCGCTGGATGGCTTGCAAAACGAAAAGCTGCCCCCACCAACACCAACCCAACCCCCGTTGATTCAATTTGTCAGCTATGTCTTTACTGAATGCTTGGAAAACAAAAAGCAGCCAGTTCAAGACTTTTTTGCACCTATTTCAAAAAATCGAGAGCAAGAAATTGAAGCATTAGACATATGAAGGAAAACGTAGCATCCCATAATATTTAATAGGGCTGGGCAAAATAAGGGCCACAGTGAGTGCGGGGGTGCTTTGGTTTCAACCTCTAAAGAGAAAACTTTCTGCAACTCCTGGATGTTACAAGTGCAATTAGTGCATTGGAGTCAGGTGCTTCTCACAACACAACCCCCGCTGGTTCAAGTTTGCCAGTCAGCTCGCTTGGTGGTGGATGGCTTGAGCCAAAAGCTGCCCCCACCGACACAGACCCAACCCCCGTTGATTTCCCACTGTTTTTGAAATACAGTGATTTTGGTGAATTCTTTTTGAAACAACCCGTGTTCTTATAGTTATTCATTCATTCATTTTTTGAACCACTTATCCTCACAAGGGTCGCGGGGGGTGCTGGAGCCTATCCCAGCTGATTTCGGGCACAATGCAGGGGACACCCTGAATTGGTAGCCAGCTAATCGCAGGGCACAAGGAGCCAGACAACCAATCATTCCTAGGGGCAATTTAGAGTGTTCAGCCAGCCTACTCTGCATGTTTTGGCATACCTGTCAACCTCTGCCGATAACTGCCCTTATAAATGATTATGATTCCCCTTACAAACCCCCAAAAAACCTTACAAACACCGTACGAGTCGTACAGTGTTTGTAAGGTTTTTTGGGGGTTTGTAAGGGGAATCATAATCATTTATAAGGGCAGTTATCGGCAGAGGTTGACAGGTATGTTTTGGGGATGTGGGATGAAACCGGCACACCCAGAGAAAACCCACACAAGCCCAGTAGAACATGCAAATTCCACACAGTGAGGACCAACCTGGCATCGAACCCACGACCCCAGAACTGTGAGGCCGACAGGCCCTGTGTTACCATGAATAATTCAGGCCAATCAACAACAACAAAAATGAAATAGTACTATAGTGTTTAGTGAGGTTACTGTGGTGACTCAAGATGGTAATGTTGACCTCTATGGAATGAAAAAAAGAGGGTTATGATTCTTTTTTTTTGCTTTGGATGCTGTTTCCCATTTCCAGATACTTTCACTTCCTTTCTTTTTTTGTGGGATTCTTGCATCATTCTGGAAATCTGAGTCTATACACTCCACATCTGACCTCATGAGAAACGTACTAACATCTAACACTTGCTCTAGCTGCCGTAGCAACCACCCCGCCACTGAACGTAACTGTGTGTGTCAGGAAAAAGGAAGTGGAGGGACGGAAGGACAGAGGCGGAACTAGAGAGTGTGACAATGAAGTCACAGACGACAGACAACCCTCCACGGCAAGGAAGCGACTGAAGGTAAGCTCCTTCCTTAACTTCTCTAACGTTCAGCGTTTGTGTTTGTATGTATAGAGGTTTATGAGGACACTTTACACAACAGACAAAAGTTTTAAGAAAAGTGAAGGAAGCAAGAGTTGAAGGCAGTCAAGAGTTGTTGCGATTAATGATTCCTTTTATCACATATTGGGGTGTGTCGGTCCAAGTTGGGAATTGCTGCCCACTTGTGATGTCAAATTCAATGTGTTACACACAGTGTGACCTAACATTGTAACATTTTAAACATGAGGAACCTCATGCCGTGAAGAAAATCTGCACATGTGCCACCTGCTCTTCTTGTATTTCATGTACATCATCCTCTTTGTTTTAACAGGGTTAGTGAGAATTACTGTTGTTCCATTTTCATAATTAGAATTACTGTGGTTGCATTTCTCTCACAACCTGACATGCAGTCACACTACACTTGTCCCTGTTTTAGGCCATGACTTTATGATTACAGAAATTATATCTATTAGCTAAATGACCTCCTTCACGAATCACTCGAAATATACAATGGGATTATTTGTAATATATCTATATATATATTTTTTTATTTTAATCAGCATTTACGTCTTTCAGTGCTCTTGACGCTGGCAACGAGACTATAACCAAAAGTGTTGCATTTGTTTAGCGTGCGAGAGTTAAAATGTCACCTGTTCACACATAAGCCACTGCCTGTGTATAACGTTACATCACAGTTTCACCACAAAGTCCCCTTATTTTCATGATTCACTTTTCGTGCCAACAGTGTTTGAAAAGAGAAAAATTCAGCGTTAAATTGTCTCTGGATTATTACTGACTATAAGTCAGTTCGAATTTGGGCACCACCTCAGAGCAAAAAAAAAAAATCCTTCAAATATAAGGCAAATATGGTTCAATTTATCAATTGCTTCAGAGTTTGTGCTTGTGATCGACAGAAAAAGAGATGGAGTTGTGGCGGCAGTGTGGAAAATGGCTCATCGAATGTCGGGTCCTACCGGAAACACACCGCGTCACTTGGGAGACCGCTCAGGTGAAGCGTCACGCCCTCTCCGAAATTATCTCGCCGAACTCAACTAATTGTGTGTGTGTGTCTCAGGTGTGCGACTTGGCACAGGCACTGAGAGACGGAGTGCTGCTGTGCCAACTTCTTAACAACCTGCTGCCTCTGGCTGTCAACCTGAGGGAAATCAACCTGCGCCCACAGATGTCCCAAGTAATGCACCCACACATAAACGCTAGGATTTTAAGGTATAAATTATGACCTTAAAATGACTGTGGCCTGTCGCCTTTTCAACTCAATTGTTGGTTATACTTTCAAGAGGAGAAACTACAATATACAACATGTGGTTATCTTATCTTAATCGTCTGATACGGTAGTAACAGCAGGGGATACGTCTGTGTCGTGAATGAAGCGATTAAATAGAAAGTGAATGTGAATCTGCCACCATTTTAAGTGCCTGCTGACAAACTAACCCACATTTTTTTTATGTTTTAGTTGGCAGTTCCAGTCATTTTTTATGGTATACTTTTTATTATGACTAAATGTAACATTTAAAAGCTATTCAATACAAATGTTCTGGATAAAACAAATAATATAACTTCAATCTTAAAAACTTATCTGTCTGGAAATTTTGTTTCATATTAGTTTGGGATAAACACTAATGATAGAATCTAACTCAAACAACAGTATTTTTCTATTACATTTTTTAATGATTGAATACTTTACTATTCAGTGTTACTTTTAAACTTAAAGTAATTCTATTAAGGTTATCTAATGACATTTTTAACAGGAATTTTAGTTCTTCAGTTGCTTTTTAATAATTCCATAGATCTTTTAAAATAATTCATTTTTCTTTACTTGGTAAAACTTTGATTATTATTTTTTGTAAAACAGTTGGAGTGAATATAAGATTTGTAAATCCGATATGTGACCAATCGTAGTTAGGACACTTCTGGTTCGTTTCCATTCAGCCAATAACACTTTGGGAACTTACACTTTGACACATACACGCGTGTACACCTACACGTACAGTGTTACTCAACGAGTAGAGGGACTTCCAGACGTGGTGCATTTTCCTGTATATGGGGCAGCTGGTAGCTTGAATATCAATGTGTGTCAGTCACGACTCAGCATTTCCTCTTTTCTCAAAAAACGCTACCCACACTGCTTTACACATGTACACACAGACACACACATACATGCGCAGTTCTGTAAAATGTCACAAGTCATGTCCCGCCCACCATCGACAGGCTGGATACACTGTGCATGGTATTCTGTGTGGTTATTTTCGCGGTTTTGTTCACTGCTTTGTTTGTCTTATTTCTCATGCTCGGCACTTTCTTAAATCAAATGGTTATTAAATGTCAAACAAATGCAAAAAGTCATCATTTCTAAGTTAAAAAAAATAATAAATGAACGTAACCGAAATTGCCGTTTGGATTTTATTGCAACAAACCGAACTGAAACGATTCAATACATCCATGGGAAACATTATACTCCTCAAATATAATATAGATTTATGGAAGATTTTGCTGCAATTTGCTGCAATTTGCTGCAATGGGAACAAACGTGTGTGTAACGTTATATACTCTTGTTTGTAGTTCTTGTGCCTTAAAAACATCCGGACCTTCTTGGGGGTATGTCATGACAAGTTCCAGCTGAAGAAGAGCGAACTGTTTGAGGCCTTTGACCTTTTTGATGTGCGCGACTTCGCTAAGGTACGGACGCTTAATTAAGCATGACTTCATTACTCCAAACAGGAAGTTGTGAGGCCAAGTGCCCAGTGCTAATGTTTACATATTCATTTTACAGGTTCTTCATTGATATAGTATGTTGTTTAGTGTTTTTGTTTAAGTTTTATCTTTTATTTGTTTGCTTAGGGTTCCCTAAAATGAATTCTGGAAACCAAAAAAAAATGTTAGCTACGTGTTGAAGATTTGTGATACTGATTGAATCTACGTGTCGTATATTTGACAACTTCTTTACTGGCTCGTTTGACTCTTTTGCATGGTTTACCTAATATTTTGTAATGTATTATTTTTGTGTGTACGTGTCTTTTTTGTTCAACAGGTACTAAACACTTTGTCCATCCTATCTTACTCATCCGTTGCCACACAGAAAGGACTCCAGTAAGTATGTGCTTAGTGACAAGTAAATCATACACAGGGTTTTGTAAATATTATATCTATAATAATAATGTACTGCACGCATTGCTGCTGCACTTCAGGCCTTTCCCTTTGGGTGGAGACATATCTGATGAAGATATCTACAACGGACTTTCTGACCAAATCGAGTGAGCAAACAGTCAAATTGGGACATTAAAGAAATCAAGAACGCATCTTTATTGATGTATGTGACATTGCCTATATTGCATATAGTGACACGGTAGATGAAACAGACGATTTGTACGACTGCGTGGACGACGTGGAGGCCGAAGGGGATGAAATCTATGAGGACTTGATGAGGACAGTCAAACAACCTGAAAATGTGAGTGCACTCCAGATCTAATCTACAATCTCTAGTATTTAATTGTATGTTCTTAGCTATCAAACTCATTCTTGCTTATACCACCTGTACAATGTGTTTGTCTGTTTTGAATGTGGTTGTGTAGCAGAAGTCCGGTGTGGATATGCGTGATTGCTGTCTCCAAGAAATGAAGCAGACAGAAGAAAAGTACTCTGATACGTTGGAATCTATTTTACAGGTGTGTTACAAACACACACTAACACAGACCCCCCACATCCTTCTGGAACTCTTTTGTTTTTAATCACCAGCACTTCAAAAAACCTCTGGAAAAATTCCTCCTGACTCAGGATATCGAGACCATCTTTGTCAATATACAGGTATTACAAAGACAGTGGTGCCATGCAAGTCTATTTTTTTTCCTGTATATTGATTCTGTATCTAGGTAGATATATATCAAAACAGTCTCATGCCAAAAATTCATAACACTGTTTTTTTACTCCTTTGCCTAAAATTATTTTATGTATTAGTGATTTTTTTTGTTTTCTTCCTTTGTATAATATATCTAGATACAGAATTATACCTTTTTTTACTTTGATTTCCAATAAAAGAGTGGAATCAGTGCTTTTGACAATTTTCTATATTTAGGGACAGTGTCATACATGTACAACTTTGTGCTATGTCCATAATGTGTGTGTGTGTGTGTGTGTGTGTAGGATTTGGCTGTCATACATCGAGAACTTTTAGATGAGATCCGGATTTCCATCAGGAACGGAGCCAAGACTCTCCACCAGGTGTTTGTCAACTACAAGGAAAGGCTACTTGTCTACGGTCGCTATTGCAGTCAAGTGGAAACAGCCACTAAGCATCTGGACAAGCTTTCGAGTACGAGAGAGGATATCAGAATGAAGCTGGAGGTGCATAACTCTTCACCTCGAGTACTTGAATGAAATGATTTGGATTTTCAGGTGAGGAAGCTTGTTCATTTTTGCTGCGTCTCGCAGGAGTGTTCCAAGAGAGCAAACAGCGGGAGGTTCTCTCTCAGGGATTTGCTGATGGTGCCCATGCAAAGGGTCCTCAAATATCCCCTGCTCTTACAGGTAGGCTTTGTATAGACTGTGAGCCAGCATTAAATGTCAAATTTAAGTTCTCCACTCAAAGGTGAAAATAAGTGGTGTACAAAGACCCTATCAGATTTTTTTTTGTGCAATACATACATTATTGGATTGTTTTAATTATTGGATTTTATGATATGCCCTTTTTAAAACAAATATATCATTTTTTTTTTACTGTTGTGGAGTTAAAAACATCGATTTGGATAGATAATATCTAGAATTATTTGCACTTCAAATACCTGTATGCTTGGGACTGTATCCAGTGTTTCAAAAAATAAAATAAACGTTGTGGTAATGGCTGATAATCATTACCTGTTTTATTGTACGTAGTCATATTGCATGAATAATGTTATATTTATCTCAGCAATGACCAAATTAGAATTAAATTCTTTCCCAATGCTTTGTTTGCACTTAAAGGAACTGGTAAAACACACTCGCGACTCGACCGAAAAGGACAACCTGCGTACGGCTCTGGACGCCTTGCGAGTGAGTTTAGCCGCATGCACGATGGTTAAAAAAGTCAAAACTCTGTTTTTCTAAAGCCAAGTTTTATGATTAAAAAAAAAGTGGGACCAAAAAACTGAAATTTGCAAGAAAATTAGGTGAGACCAAAATAAATAATTTCAAAACTTTTTTTGCTCTGTGTTCGTGACTGCTGGACTGATGCTAATTTTTATTAACTCAGGACTTTTGTATTTGCAGGACCTGGCGCAATGTGTCAACGAGGTCAAGCGTGACAATGAGATCCTCAGGCAAATTACCACTTTTCAGTTGTCTATTGAGAACATGGTAAGGTTGATTTTTTTGTAAAGATTCATATATGTTTGTCCATATTTGTATAAGTTCAATGTGATTATGTTTGTGACACTAAAACTGTAAAACTAATATTTTCTATTCCATTACAATTCTGTCATTTTCCTGCAGACACAGTCCTTGGCCCTGTTTGGCCGCCCCAAAATGGATGGGGAGCTAAAAATTTGCAGCACAGAGAAGAAGTCGAAGCAAGAAAGGTGAGTGTTTACTTTGAAATACTGTTGATTTTTGGGATTATGTTTTTTTTTTCAATTTCACGCTCCATATTGTGTGATGTCGTTCGCAGATACGCCTTTCTCTTCGACAGGGCCATGTTTGTCTGCAAAAAAAAAAGTGGTGAGTCATTTGAACTTAAAGAGATCATCCAGCTCCAGCACTACCAAGTACGAGATGAGACAACCGGAGACAAGGACAAAAAGAAGGTGCTCTACTCATCTCCTCAGTTCTAGAGATGAGACGCTAACACAAGTTTGTGCGTTCCTAGTGGTCCTACCTGTTCCTCCTGCTGGACTCTTTTGGGAAGTGCGGCTATGACTTGTACTTCAAAACGCGGGAACTGAAGAAGAAATGGTTGGAGCAGTTTGAGATGGCCCAGTAAGTCAACTGTTTTAACAATTTAGCAGGTACACGGTCGATTGGTCGCCGGTCTTTTGGTCGCCGATCTTTTGGTCGCCGGTCTTTTGGTCGCCCGGAAGGTAAGTGATAATTACCATTTAAATTGTTGCTCAAATTCCCTAAATACAAACTGCGAATTACTATTTAGTCATACTTAATGCCCTAGTAATTATTAGGCTAAAGAAAAGCTCCAAATTTTCCGGACTTTCCCGGTTGAAACCAAAGCACCCCCACACTCACTGTGGCCCTTATTTTGCCCAGCCCTATTAAATATTATGGGATGCTACGTTTTCCTTCATATGTCTAATGCTTCAATTTCTTGCTCTCGATTTTTTGAAATAGGTCCAAAAAAGTCTTGAACTGGCTGCTTTTTGTTTTCCAAGCATTCAGTAAAGACATAGCTGACAAAGTTGAATCAACGGGGGTTGGGTCGGTGTTGGTGGGGGCAGCTTTTCGTTTTGCAAGCCATCCAGCGCCGACCAAGCTGACAAAGTTGAACGAGCGGGGGTTGTGCTGCGAGAAGCACCTGACGACAATCCACTGATTGCACTCGTAGGACACTAGTATTGTGGAAAGCTTTGCTCTTTAGAGCAAGGGTGTCAGACTCGGGTTGGTTCGCGGGCCGCTTTAACATCAACTTGATTTCATGTGCGCCGGACCATTTTAGATTTTTTTTATATAAATGGATTAAAAGAACTGGATTAAAAGCCCTGAATATTAAATTTGAATTTTAAATTGTTGCTCAAATTCCCTAAATACAAACTGCGAATTACTATTTAGTCATACGTAATTATTAGGCTAAAGAAAAGCTCCAAATTTCCCGGACTTTTATTGTTTTTTGTTGGAGAACTTGTTAAGACCCTGACTGACGTAGCTTCTTAAAGGGACAACGCATGTACATACAAACTCTTCTACACTCACACGTCGGCTCAGTGAAACTGCTCATGGCCATTGTTGGCTTTTATTGATGCGTAGACCGTGTTGTTTTACCTTATTTTGTTGCCGGTCTTTTGGTCGTCGGTCTTTTGGTCGCCGGTCTTTTGGTCGCCCGTTGTCGCAGTCGAGGCGACCAAAAGACGGCGACCAAAAGTCCGCGACCAAAAGACCGGCGACCAAAAGACCGGCGACCAATCGACCGCACACAATTTAGCGTTGTCTAGCTATTATAGAATATGTGGTTGAAATATGATAGTCATTTGACAAAATCTATAGGACAATTTGGTGCCTAAAATTGCTGTTTAAATAAAAATGGTGGTGTTCGTGGGCATGGCTTCCAGATTGTCTACCATATTTCATGTTTCGAAATGTCTGGACAGGTCTAATATGTGTCCCGAGAATGCGGCGGCGAACAACCACGATTTCCAGATGCACAACTTTGAGGAGACAGCGAGTTGCAAAGCGTGCGCCATGATGCTGAGGTACCACCATGTGTCCGTCTCCGCTTCATATTGAAACCTTCTCACTGCGCTCTCATGTCTTTTTTTCCGTCCCGTCAGAGGAATTTTCTTCCAGGGCTACCGCTGCACACGCTGCAAAACAGCAGCCCACAAAGAATGCCTGGGCAGACTGCCGGCTTGCGGACGTAGCTCAGGTATCATACGTCCCCTCCGGTTAGAGTCTCTGTATTTCTAAGATAATTTAATTTGCACTGTTGACACTGCCATTTTCAGACCATGCAAGTGCTGCCAGGAAGGTGAGTGTCCCATCATGAGCTTAATATTATTATTTTTCCTCATGTGCTGAAATAATATTTTTTAAATTGATTGATTCCCTTTAGAATAAGACGCACACGTCCTCAGAGAATACCAGCATTGGTAAGGAGAGAGAATTATGGTCCAAATACTATTGCTTTCTAATAACTCTTCTGTTAAATACATGTTTGTCTGTATCCGTTTTTGCTACCGCAACCAAGATGGCGCCGTTCAAGTAGCAGCCGGTGGCGGTAGCTCCGCCCACTCTTGCTCGTTTTGTGTTTTTGCTGCTTTTCTGTCTTAATGATTTGATTTGGTGATTCTTAATGATCCCATTTACTTTGATTTGCTTTGTACTTTGTGCTTTTGCTTTGTTGTTCTGCAGCCTTTGCGACTACTGTCTAACTTATAATTGTGCCTTTCCTGTAGTATCTGCATTCTCACCCTCCTTGCTACTGTCAGAATGAAATTTCCCGAATACGGGATGAATAAAGTTATCCAATCCAATCCAATCCAATGTTACTTGAAATTAAAATAGGAAGAGCATTTCAATTTCATCATTTCCTTTTCTGGATAATCAAAGAAAACTAAAAATAATATGATTTTTTTTAAATGTTTTGTACTTCACTGATGTGTCTTGCTCAGGATTTCCCAAGATGGAGGCGTGTCAGGAGTATTTTGGCATGCCGCCACCGCCCACCAGCTTCGGTCAAGCGCTGCAGCTGTCCAAAGGTGATGTGGTGGAACTGACGCGGGCCGAGGTGGAGCTGTCATGGTGGGAGGTAAGTGAGGTCTGGCGTTGCACAGCGAATCACCCGTGTTGAACACAGGCGCCGTCTTTTTTTTTTTTGCTCTATGTTAACGTGCTTGCACCCTCCACTTCAAATCCTCAACTTTTATTTTTCATTGCCTTGTGAACTCTGGTACTTTATGTTTGAAATATAATTATTTGTAGTCAATACATTTTGGCATTTTTGGCATTCTAAGAATATGATTTACTTTGAAGTAATTATATTTGAATTTTTAAGTATTTTTTACCTGTCATTTCAACCCTACTAATGTTTTGTTTTATTATGCAAATTTGTATTTTTTGCATTGCAATTAGTAGTTGCTATTATTCAAAATGAGTTTCCCTTTGAGACCTGCTTAACAAAATAACCAAAAATATCCTTTTATTATTATCATCGTCATTTTTTCTCTTTTTTTCTCCTCAGGGCAAAAACTTGACAAGGGGTCAGTCAGGCTGGTTCCCCTGTCGCAGAGTTATCCCGTTTTCATGTGTAAGTATAATCATTCGCAATGTGGGCGTACTACAAAAATGGCAAGAAAAGCCTACTTAAACATCTGAACTTTACTACAAGTTGATTGGAGCCACTTAAAATGGCCGAAGGTTCATGCTGACTCTTATTAAAGATGAGTGTAAATGGGGAGTCGTTTGGATATCAATCAATCAACCAATCAATCAATCAATCAATCAAAAACCTTTATTGTCATCATACACAGCCATCTTAATGGTTGAAAAACCTTCAACTTGTATTTGACAACAGGAAAATTTGCATTTGACACTGTTAAATGCCACAGAATGTCTTAAAAATGTGAATGTACATGTTATTTACATGGGTGTGATGTCACTTTGCTCCACAGAGGCCCACTCCGGACTTGTCCGCTTTCAGCTGGTGAGTGAAACATAATGTTAAGTTATTTTATTTTACATGCATTACAGATGAAACACTAAGTCAATCTCATAATTTGATACCATGACAGAAATCATCTCACTGAACCAAATTTAAAACAATTCGTAACTATCTATGTCCAGAAGTGTAACATTACGTTCATAACTCACAACACACAAATCATCTTTCTCCATTGAAATGATTGAAAATACTCAAAGGTTTGCGGGTCATATGGATCGACCCTCCGCCAAGAACCTGCTCATCTCACGCTCTGACGGAACGTACCTGGTCCGACAGAAGGACGGTGGAGAGTTCGCCATCAGCATCAAGTAAGTTTTAAGAAATGTGGCAAATAAGTGTACCCTGAAGTCAAATGAACTCGTCCTAAGGAGGACTGTTTTACAATTTTCATTATAATGTGAGGAAATCTAATTCGTTGTTCTGGTAGGTTCAACATGGACATCAAACATATTAAAATTACGTCCTGTGATGGCCTGTTCCGCATGAATGAGAAAAAGGCCTTCAAAGCTTTGGCGGTGAGTCTCGTGGGTCGATGTTGAATACGATATGAAATTATGAAATTAATTGCTTCCAGAAGTTGTTTCGTAACTTGAATTTGTCGTAGCTGGAAACACATTTTACATGTGAAAGCCCAAATCCGTTCAAAAGTCCTCATTCTACCAACTAAACCGTTTAAGAATGATCAATGCATACTAATTTTATATGAAATGAGAGAAACACACAAAAGAGAAAAAAAGATTTTAAAATGATTTGTTAAGACATTAAAATGGGTAACAAAACATACAAACATGCACTTTAACACACAATTTACCATCTTCAAATTATGAATTCAAAAGAACTTAACAATGGTTTCATCAATTAGAATTGGGTCTTTTTTTTAACAACACTTTTGTTTGACCCAATCGAATAATTAATGCATAGTTTGAATACATTCCCGTAGGAGATGATTGAATTCTACCAGCAAAACTCGTTGAAGGAGTGCATTAAGGATTTGGACACAATCCTCCGTACGCCCTACAAGCAAGCTGAGAAAAGTGACGATCCAAAAGCCAAAAATGCATCCAAAGGTTTGTGCCCGTGCAAGTTTTGATTGTGTCATCATCATTTTGGGACAGGGTGTCTTTGATGTGACGTTGGACTGAATTTATTGACAGTTGAAACAATTTTAACCAAAATGGTTAAAAACTTGGTTCATCGCATCTCTATTTTTTTCCACTTTTAATCTCTGTCCGGTTGTTGTAATATTGTCCCAACAGGAAACAGCGCACGCATCTTTGGCATCGCGAGGGCGAGGTACGACTTCTCGGCCCGCGACCGGTCTGAGCTTTCGCTCCGGGAAGGAGACACCATCAGGATCCTATCCAGGAAAGGCCACAGTGGCTGGTGGAAAGGAGAAGTGTATGGAAAGGTGAGTCGAGGGAAAAAAAACAAAAAAAATTGGCATTGTTGATTACTAATTATCGTTGTTCCGACAGGTGGGATTCTTCCCTGCCAACTATGTTGACGAGGACTACTCAGACTATAGCTGACCTGCAGGCCGGGACTTCACATTAACTGATACGTTGTTTTGGGAATAAATTTTTTATGACCGTAAACCACGTTTCACATTTTCACGCATCATTGGTCAGGATGTGATTGCTAAAATGTCCAAAATAATGTTGCACGGCTGTGTTGTGTGTGTTTGTTTGTAATCTGAGAGGGGAAAAAGACACAAAATTGACATTTGCCATCATAATCCTGTTTTATTGATTCACTTATTTTCCATTCATGGTAACTCCATCATGGTGTACATCATTGTTGAGATCAAGCAAATGCTTGTAAATAAGTGTCAGGTAGCATGATGGTTGGTTAGGATCCACTTTATTTTCAAAATATAAAAAGCAACCAAAGGGTAAACAATCACATAACTTGTTGTCTAAATTATGAGCCACGTGTCCTCGAAAATTATTGACGTCTCTTTCCACTGTTGTTTTGCCATCTTCTGATTGACTGAATCTTGCTTTCACTGGTAGTACAACTCCAAGTTCATGCCGTCATGGATCTCATCTGCACACCTCACAGTTAAGTCAAAGTCGAAAGAAATGTGTTCACTCACTATATTTGAAGCACATGCATTTCTGTCAAGTCAATAATGACAATATTTCACTTTTTCACACACACCTTGAAGAAGAGTTTGCTCTTCAACAATAATTGATTGAATTAAAACACATTTTCATCTTGACTAGAAGACGTAATAGAATCATCAAGTAACAGTACTTGGTATCTTCAAGTAATCAAAATGTGAGGATTTGTACTCTGCTTGAATTACACAGCACATCAAGTATGAAGGATACAATCTCCGAGTGACACGTGGTCCTTGAATATGGTGTACCTGCACACAAGAGAACATTTCCAAGACGGTTACCACACTGGAGGTCAGAAAAGTACATCTAACACTTGAACATAGTATGTGTTGATATGTTTTTTTTTGTTTACTTGTACATGTAGTTGCATCAGCTATTATACATTTTGCACGCAATTGTAGCATGTATTTTTTTTTCTACTCCAAAACTGAAGTAGGGTTTGCTTACCATTTCTTCAAGACTATTTTATCATATCGCGTGCCCGTCTGGGCTGCGATGAGCTTCTTCAGATCTCCAATGGTGTCCTCAGAGCTGGAAGGTTGGCTGATTAAGGACCTACACATATAAACTCATGGCCAAAATTCCTCAATTATTGGATTATTACAAAACAATTAACACATTCATCACGGCACATTCATATTGATCAATATAGTGACGTTAATGCCTCTTGAAGGATACTTGCACTTTACCCGGACTTTCTTGCCCAGACGATCGTTGCAGACCACCTCGATCATCTTGTCGTTGTGTCTGTCAATGTAAAACGAGATGAGTTTAAAAGTAGCCCACTCTAAATAAAATAGATTTTTAAAACAATCAGCCCGTTGAGATGAACATAAAAATGCCTTATTATGATATACTCTTCGTAAATATTTTAACGCCATACTTTCGTTAAATCCAAGCTAACCTACTATGTAATGAATTAACGTATTTCATAGAGTTCCTCGCTACGAACACGCGGTGCAAAAATCATAATGTTTTTAAAGTTGGACTTCTTTTTTTAAATGTAGAAATCGTCGATGTTACCTTAAAGCAACAGTGGAGAAACCAAATAAAGCTTTTTACGCTAATAAAACGACACTCGCCCAACTGCTACAACACTTTAACCAATCAAACAGCCCAAAAATGACTGACAGTCTTGGTCGACCAATGACAGAAGCCCTCAGGCAAAGGCGGGGATAAGGGGAACAAAAACAACGCGAGAGCCGTAATCCAGTCCGTGGTTGTCGCAACGCGTCGCAACTACTTTCTCACACACGGCTGCTACATTTGCAGTAGTCTATTTTGGCAAAGAAAATCTCCGAAGGCTCTGAGAATAACAATGGGAGATGAACCAGCATTACCAGGGGGCTGGGAGAAAAGAATGAGCCGGAATTCAGGTGACTAAACAAGCGTGGCAAAAAGCTCCCTGATGAGGGGATCTAATGGGCGCTCAGTAGTTAGCAACTCGTATCTGGATGCGCGTTGCGTCAGGTCGCTAAACTAAACTCGCCCTGGTGAAATAATAGCTTTAGCGACGAAGGGTGACAAGTGGTATTCGTTTTGCATGCGATAAAATGTGACAGAATCAACTAGTTGTCTCTTTAAAAGTTGTCAAATAGTGGTGGCGCGGCATCCTATCCGCCCTGGGCCCTGTGTAATTACTGCACACTTCGAGCTCACATATACAGTTTCCTGCTTAAACCTTGCTGTGAGCCAATCGGGATGCCCGTTGTTTGTTGTC
This sequence comes from Stigmatopora argus, assembly GCF_051989625.1. Lineage (NCBI taxonomy): Eukaryota > Metazoa > Chordata > Actinopteri > Syngnathiformes > Syngnathidae > Stigmatopora > Stigmatopora argus. Next base: position 13,490,473 of record NC_135393.1, read on the forward strand.
GGCCATTTTGTGTCAGTACCATTTGGTAAACAAATAGTGCGTGAACTATGTTATAGCTTTTGGTCATTTTATAAACCGCTTGGTTTTTCTAAAACGTCAGACATGCACCATATTAACTATGTTTAAAAATAAACTAAGTAATAGATTTCATATTGGCATTATTCAACCTGGCCACGTTAATATGGTTTGTAATAAACCAGACAGTTTTAAATTATGGTATCCTGCAAATTAATATTACATTTCTTATCTTCAGGAAAGGTGTATTACTTCAATCATGTGACCAACGCCAGTCAATGGGATCGACCATCAGTAGGAGACAGTCATGGAGAACCGGAGAAGGTTAAAAAAATGAGAATAATTTGGGAAATCTGATGATGTGCATGTTGGGCTTTCTTGTTGTTAGATTTTTAATTAATTTGTGTATTGGTATAACAATTACAAATTACTAGAAAATCCACAAACACAGTGATTATGAGCTAGTTACTGGTTTAGCCTATATGATCATAAAATGGAAAAGAAAATAATAATATTAACAATACTCCTGAAAAATAAAAGTGGCTGAGCAGGGCTAATGTCCCTTTTTGTGTTTGGTGTGGCAGGTCCGCTGCTCACACCTGCTGGTCAAGCACAACCAATCCCGTCGCCCCTCTTCATGGCGGGAACAGAACATCACAAGATCCAAAGACGAAGCACTCGATCTCATTCAGAGTGAGTTGCCGATGCAGACCTGCTACCATTTTTGTCGTCTTCATCTTTTGGATTATTTACCTTTTCAGGCTATATTGAGCGAATCAAGTCAGAAGAGGACAAGTTTGAGGACTTGGCATTTAATTTCAGCGATTGCAGTTCGGCAAAAAACTACGGGGATTTGGGACACTTTGGCAAAGGTAAGAGCTCCATTTTAGAAAAGGAACCTTGCAATGTAGTGAAGAAGCTTAAATGAAAGTTTTCAAGAAAACACATTATCGTCTTTTAGGTGTAAATATAAAATAGTAATATCATTTTTCCCCCCGAGAATATATTCAAATTTGAACAAATGAAAATGGCGACCTTAGTTTTGGTATATCTATTTTTCAAATATATTCATTTTACAAGAACATTACCGTGATCTATTATAGAAAAATATTTTTTTCTACAGCTGCTTAAAAAAAAAATCAAAACAAAATTATCATGTCATTTTTATGATGCAAAAACTGAAAATTCCTCAATAGTTTGTTCATAAAAAATATTACAAATATTTGCAACCATAAAATTAATGTGCAACCATTCTGAAAAAATATATAGATTTTTTTTCTCATTATTATCTTTGATCAAATTCACACATTTGTCACTTTCTCTCCAAGTCAAATATTTTTTATCACCACTAGAGGTAGTGCTGCTAGCTAGCTTTCTTGATGTAATGTAGATTTTTGTGCATTTTATCCTCCTCAGGTCAAATGCAGAAGCCGTTTGAAGAGGCTTCTTTTGCCCTCAAGTCCGGAGAGATGAGCGGTCCTGTTTTTACCGACTCCGGAGTTCACATCATCCTACGCACCGGCTGACACACGCCTACCCACCAAGCGCTATCTATCACCAGGGTTCAAAGAAATCCCGCCCATTCCCCTATATGACCCAAACTAAACAGCTAAGGAACAGAAAATGGTGCAAAAAATTTCAAAGTGCATGTCACCACAATAAAAGCACGTGCCGCTCTTTCGTTTCCTAAAAAAAAAAAAAAAAACTCACCTCTTGCTCTCTTCTCGGCTATTCAAAGCTCCTGTGAACTGTCGAGACATCAAAATTAAAAGTCCTCTTTCTTTGTCAGCATCGTCATTTCTTGGTGAGGGCAAATGCGCGAACTCTTGTTGCCATGACAACGTGGCCTTGCATAACCTCGTGCGTGCCGCTGACGAAGTATATTTTGTTGATGAAGATAAATCGTCATGATCTTGCATTTGAAGGGTGACTTTGTGTTGCACTTTGGAATTTGATGCTAAAGAATCCATGAAATAATATTAATGCTATACTCACTACTTTTTTTAAACATTTCAGGAGCAGTGGACATCTACTTGTGGGAGTTAGTAAAAGAGAAATTGCTATTGAAAACACATTTTGACAGCAATCCATTTCAACTGGATGGGGATCGAATGATCAGGGTGAATCTCACTCAAAGTGGATTGGACGTCTAGTGTCATCAATAGCATTGAAATGAGCGTTCACAGCCAGCCTTCCCAGTTTAAATGCAATTAGTTTATTATGAAGAAAAACAACTTTAGATGGTTACTTGGGGCCAGTAACGTGTGTTCTTGGGGTTCATTTAATTTATTTAGTTAATTTAAAAAATATATAAAATATTTATAGAAAATACAGCATGTATGCAATAATTGCTAATTAAGTTTTATTTAGTTACCAAAAATACTAGCTCTATAAAGGGTTATTTAACATCAGCTTTTGCAAGATTTAAAATATGTGATTGTAAAGTAGGGTTTCAATACAGGTTTTTGGCTTTAGATGTATAGTTTTATGAGATTTGAAGTTTTAAATTTGGGTTTTGAGACTTTCAACAGTTGGTTTAAGATTTAAAACATTTTTTTGTTCCAAATGATCATTTTGTTACTGCATCAGGTTTGGAATTCTTCTTTCAGACCACTGTTGCTGTTTCTAATTAGGAAAGTTCAATGTTTGAATTTTTATTTTTGATTGTCAAATTGGTGTTTCTTGATGCTTGCATGCAATTCAGCAGTACCGAGTGCAGCCTTAGACGAGAGGAGGCGCCCAAGAGCGGAACAGGGGAGCTGATGTGAGGAGGGACGCCGTCACACACAAGCAAGCAGCATCTCACCTCACCCTCACCGGGAGCAGACGCTCGTTTGTGGCCGCCCGTGTCACCTCGGCGCCCGCAGGCTACACACGCCCCTCTCGCTAGGTCGCTCGGTCGTTTCGCTTTTCCTCCGCCTCTTAAAGACGTTTTACTGCACACACGTGGAGCTCATTTAAAACGAGACGAGGGGGGTCAAAGTGGATTTTTTTTTTTTCTTAAGGAGGGAAGATACGCAGCAGTAAAGTTTGAAGAATCTTGTTTTGTGACATGTGGAGGTCGTGTGTCCCTTTTGGAGACATCCTACCCGACATGTATGAAGGGGATCGGTCATGCAGCTCCACGTCTGCCTCTTGCTCGCCGTCTTCATCGTCGTCGTCACAACAACAGGTAAGCAAACATACAAAAAAATAAAACATTTCAAGCGTTTTCCTGTCTGTGACGGATTATTGCTGTTGTACATTTAAAAAATACATAAATACATTTGTTTTAGTGGGAATTGTGGTCCATGCCGCTGGTAGATTAATCTGGATTTTCAATGGTTTCCTCAGTTTGTTTATTATTATATTATTTATGACTTAAAAAAATAATACTCAGGCAAAAAAATGTTAAAAATATTTTTGTGTAATCTCACTCTGAAAATGTACTCTTAAAGGAAGCTCTATTTCTGATTTATAGCACAAAACAATTTAACAAATATTAAAGTTGTATTAAATTTATATGGAACTGGAAACGTACGTACATAATTTTCTATGCTAAACTTAAAATGTTATTTAAAAACATAACTTTCTATTGTAATTAAATGTTTTTCACATATGTGCCCAGTTTCAAAAAGTAACACAGATTTAATCCGGTTCAAATTCAGATTTGGCAACAGTGTAAATATAACATTTATGAATATGAAATCTAAGTCAATATGTCCATCCAGTTATCATATATCACTCAGAGGGTAGTTGGATGTTTCAAGCCTTGGGTGAGTTCTCTCTTCTTTCCATTTGTTTCCATTCCATGAGGCAAAAAAGTTTGAATTCTTTGACGAAAGCCTGAGTCCAGACTTCTTTGATGCCCAATTAGTGTAAAGAAAAGACACCATTTCCCTTTGAAAGGTCCCGTTAGTAATGGTCAAAGTGGCCCTAAAACATCTCCTTCAAAGCAAAATGGCTGACTCCCTAGGAGTTTCACAGCGGGGCTTCCTCAGACTTTTTTTGTGCATCTGAACGCACCGAATTTCACGTTGAATTATAAAAAAAAATAGACGCCACGTGAATGGTGAAAACATGGAAATAATTGACACCCCTTATAAACCCTTATGTTCTCGCTTGTTACTAGGCAGAATTTGATCTACCCTTTTCCAAAAAGGTTGCTTGTTATTCAGAGACTGAGTCAGCTTGAGCTACCTGGATCACGAGGATGCTCTAACGCTCTTAATTACATTTGTGTTGCCCCTCTGACCCACTTTGGAAAAATCTAGTCGTACTGGAAAGTTCTTATCTTTGTGTGTCTGCACGTGCGTATCTGCGTGTGTGTGCATGTACGTAGTGTGTGTGAGTCAGATAGAAGCTTTGTTGTTGTTGTTGACCTTCATGACTGTGCTCTCTCCCTCTGTTTCCGTGTCCTGGTCCTGCAGTTCAGGAAGATTCAAGGAATTCCACAGAGGAACACACCGCCCCCCTCTCACATTCTGACAGAAATTTCCATCGTTCGTTTCGAGCCGGGCCCGACTACACAAGAACACAAGAACCCTACGGAGAATCTGGAGCTGAGTCGGGTCCCACCACGCCTCTTATTGCATCTGAGAGCTCTGATAGTGAAGCTCTGCAGCTTCCTGAGGAAATGGGGAACAATGGAGCGGAAACATCTGTCACTCGGGTTCCGGAGACGGCGGTGCTGACCCGAAACGCCGAAACAAATGCGGCAATGCCACACGGGGCGCGTGGGTATCACAACTCTGGGCGGTTTGCTTTTCCCGCTGTGACGTCGTCTCCGGGCAGTGGGACACTGCTACCGACCCCTACTGTTATCACAGGGACAGTGTATCACCAGAAACACAATCAGACATCTCCTACTGCGATGCAAGTGGTCGGAAAACTCACTTCAGATTGGTCCCAAACGGATTTTCCACAAAGTACACTAAGAAATACACGCCACCCAGATGCTACAGAGGCACCAAGGATCCCTGGTTCTCCTCAGACCAGTAAAGAGGCCATTGTGGTGTCTGATAGTACCCAAAACTTGTCAGGGTTGGAGGACAGGACGGGAATTCCTGGACTCGCACCCCGCACAAGCACTGTGATGTTGTCTGAAGAGGGGACCAAAGATGGGATGAGAACACCTCGATACATTCCCCAAGCAGAAGTCCTCACTTTTGGGGGCTCCGAGGTAGGAACAAGAATGCTTCAAGTGAGCACCACTTTGGCCTCTGTAGGGGTTCCGGACTCCTCTGGCTTTGAGGACCAAATGGCAACGTCCCATTACGCCTCAGGGTTCTCTGAGAGTGGGACAGGAACTCCAGGACACTTGCCCCATTCAGGTACCATTGTGTCACCTGTAGGGGTTCAGAACTCAACAAAAAAACGGTTAAGAACACCTGGACACCCACCCCACGTGAGCACAGTGACGGCGTACGGACTTTTCCTGACCTTAGGGAGCTCTCAAGACCAGACGGGAACAGTGGAACATTCCCCCTTTACAAGCACCCAGGATGGAATCCTCACCATTGAGAGGAAAGGGACCCCTGGATACCCACCCCACATGAGCACTGTGTCTGCACCTGAAGTAGTTCAGAACTCGTCTAACACTGAGGGTCAGAACGGAACATTCCAATACACACCCCAGGTAGGGGTACTACACTTAGGGGATTCTCAGGATGGCACTTCAACACTAGGACACTCACCCCACTCAAACACTGAAATGGTATCTGAAAGGGTCCATGATTTTGCATCCCACTCGAGCACAGACGGCACTCACTACACTACACCCACTTTTGCAGCACGAGGTTACACAACTGTTGCCACACCCTTGTTCACACCCGAAATGCCCAAAACGAAGGAAAATGGCACCACCGTAGCAACCCAGAAAACAAGTTCGGACACTTTATCTGCTTCAACCTCTTTGAGTTTTGTGAATACCAACATACCCAAAATATATGTTGTGTCGGACCACCCAGCCACCGTTACAGGTGTGTCAAGTGGGCTGGGTTTCAATATAAGGGGGGCAGAGTTACCAGACTTGTGATGCGCTTTTGTTGTGATTCTTGATTTCAGTGGAATCGATCGAGTTGCTGCTGCAGATTGTTGTGAGCGAGTCCAGGGCGGTTTCAGGTCCCCACCTGGAAGAGGATACTAGCTCCTGGGTGGGAAACCGATTTTCAGACTTTTTTTACATCTTATTTTTTGATGCTAAATAGAAAGCGAATTTGAGGTCAGGCAGTCGTGCATGTATTTTAGAAGTTGGATCACAGGCCCTGTATGCAAAGTGAATGTATTGGAAATATCTATGGATAACTGTGCTTTTGTTATTGCTGAACACTTGGTTCATGTTGCAGATGAAGCCTTACCTGCAGAGGGCGCCAGGATTCAGTAGGATGCTAGGCGTGTGGGGCAGGTGAGTAGTAACTGCTTGATCATTTCACCATCATAATGGAATCTGAGCAGACCATTTTTTTTCTTGATCTCTGGTTCCAGTGGCCATGCCGTGCAGATGTTGCTGGAGTTCCACAGCAAGGGGGCCCTGCAGTGGCTCTCTCCCTCAGATGCCTCAACGTTTCTGCGCTGGACTGGACTCGACGGCGCTGCACGAAACTTCAGAGGCTCCAAAGTGGTCAACATAACACTGGGAGGTGAGGTATTTTTCATTCATGCACAGTTAGATTTGCCAATTTTTTAATCTGTACAATTAACATTTCCTTAGAGATGGGGTCTGAAACCAGAATTTTTCATTAGCAATTGTTTATGCGTGTGATGCAGGTGTGCAAGCGGACATATGCGATTGGTTGCTCGGGTGTCCGGCGGGCTTCCGCTGCATTTCCCGGCCCACCAACAACTACAGCTGTTCCTCCCTCTGCCATTTTGACCTCTGTCACCATCATGGCATCTGCACACACCACCCGGGAGAACTTCCTGTTTGCCGGTTTGAATACACACACACACTCAGAGTCACTTCACTGTACATTTTAAACATGTTTTTCTTTTGGTTGGCATCAGCTGTCTGGTGGGCGAGGACTTCTGGTTCATGGGATCGAGGTGTGATGTCCGGATGACACGCTTTCGTCTGGTGTGTACCTGCGTGTCCATCCTGGCGCTGGCTGTGATCCTGATTGGCTCGCTGGCTTTTGTCGCAGTCAGACGCTACAGGGCAGCTCTAATTCAGGCCAAGGTGGACCAGACCAGGAGCAGGTACGTACACACGACCATGCTTTTTAATATCAGCCCTTGGGCAATGCAACATTTCATAACAGAAAAGAAGTGAGACGCAATACAAAAACTTGCTGTTCATTAACCATTCAACTTGTACTGTCAAAAAAGTAATTGTTTTTACGTCCAGCTACCGGCGGTTCAACCATTTCGACGAGCTGTCATCCCGCTTCTGGCCGCGCTCCACTTCGGCGGGTTCGGCCGACTCCATGGACAACCCGGCATTTACCCGCTCGGACGAGCTACTGCACATGCGAGCTCTTGACCGACCCTGTTGCTACCACGATGACACCCTCTCGCTCGCTTCTGCCTCCTCTGCCTGCACTGGTCGCGCCACACGCCTCAACACCATCTACCCCGACAGGTGAAATAACACCGTTTGCATAGGCAACATTGTGATGCTTCAAATCGAGCGTGGATGTGGCAGTTGCATCATAATTTGCACATTCCTATTTTTTAATACGAGTAAGTTATGGATGGGGCTCAATCGCGCCGAATGTCCATTTCAGTTCCCAATACGGTTGGCACGGTAGCGAGCTGAGCCTGGGCGATGGTGGCGTCCTAGACTCAGGAAAGGCCAGCGACCTGTCTGTATGCAGTTGGCCCGTGGAGCCCATCCACTGGACACCCTTCCCGCTCCTACGACAGCTGGCCGCAGCCCCCCCGCAGGCCGCGCAACCCGTGAGTACCCCCAAGCTCTCGAGGTGCAACATGCTGCATCGCCTTGTTGTCAAACTTTTCCTTGTTTTGAATGTTTAGACCCGGGCTTCCAGGCCGCGCTCGTACTGCGAGGGCATGGAATTGGTGGACATGAACCGCAGCTGGACCTCGTGACTCCGACACTCGTCGACAAACGCTCTTATTGAATGGTGTGTATATCAAATGAACTGGTAATTGAATAAATAAATGACTATGTATCTTGTGTTTGTGTATATAGATAATTCCATTGTTTTTTTCCCTTTGATTTTGTCTATAGCAATGTATATACACTGGATCTTTAAGGTAATAGCAGCACTTCTCTTACCAAATTCCAGCTTTACGCCAAAATGAAATGTTCTATTTTCCCTGAGTGATTTGAAACACAACATCCAATAGTCAATGTAAAAAGTATTCATATTACTATTAAGTCATTTCTTCATGGATGGAAAGAGGTGAAGTGACTGGAAAAATGACATCCACATTGGTTTAACTAATGTGTGTACACCGTTGGGGAAACTAGAGCTTGAATAGAGAATGCTTTTGATATGCGTGTATTTTATTCACCAATGGATGCCAAGTGACTCACACAGTCGCTTTTTGACTTTCAAGCTTCTTAGCACACATGCGTGACCTCACACATTTCTGATCTCTACTCTTCTAGCAACAATGGAAAATTGGAGAGGATTAGTATTGGTAGTTAACCAATAACAATACATTGATTTGGATCAATACAGCTGTTGGTAAAGTCCCATTGGATCAATATCGAAAATACAAATACTGTATTTTAGGAACAATATTTCTTTCAGTGAAATATAACTTTTTATGTTAATATTGTAAAAAATACCACCATTCGCACGCACTAACAGGTGAGGCTGTATACTTTGATTCTAATGCCAATATGGGAATCCACTCAGATTTCATTTTCATACAAGAAAAACAGGTTTAATTCCATTTTAAGGATGACGTTAGGATGAAACCAGGCAACCAATTTATTCTATGCAATTTTTTTTTAACTGATGTTAAATTTTAGTGGTGTGATAGCCTTGAATGTAATTTCATTATTCTGAACACCAACCAAAAAGGCAATTTGAGAACTGAGCGATTTAGGTTTCATTGATCTCGGACTGAATTCCTCAAATCCTGCTGTGCTACCAAGCACTCTTTTTGACATTCTTCCCCAACATACTCCACCCCCCGCTTTTTGGGAAAGAAAAATAAGAGTAAGCAAGGAGGGGATCGGGCTATGGTGATTTAGTGTTGACTTTAGTAGAATGAAAATGATGTAGAATAAAGAGAAGTAGCAAAGAGGCTACTAATGAACTTCTTTCCATATACGGTCTCGTAGCCAAGAAACAGGCCTGTCTGGCTCCACTGTGCAATGTGTGTGTTGAGAGGCAGTGTGTGGCAACATCCACATGCTACACACACATCTGCGTACACACCCCTAAAAAGGGAGATTCATTCATTTCCTCACTCCTGCTGGTCACGTGACCTCAATAAGCATTCTTCTTCCCAGTCATGTGACCTACTCACACCAGTATCTCCTTATATGGACGTCATCCAAAGGACCTCTCAAAGGCACCAGCCCGTGTGTGTGTGTGTGCGTGTGTATATTTGTGTGGATTTAGATAATACCTTGATTGGCTTGTTGACCTTTTTAACCTCTGCATGGAGACATGTGCGTGAGTCTGTGGGATTGTGTGTTCACTCGCAGTAGGCATGTAAATGTGAAAGCATGGCATGAAAAAGCCATTTCCTGCCCCCGTGCCTGGCCGTTTATCCTTTTTAGGAACACGAAGGGGAGCCAGGGTGAATTCCTGCTTTGTGGTCATTGTCCAGGCTCGCTTTCCAGAGGTTGCCACTGGTTCACAAACACACACACACACACACAGTTGATTATGAGTTCACTCACAATTGTGTGTATTTGGCATGAATGAATGTCACCATTTTGGCAAGCCAAAAATTACATCACATTTGGAATTTGTTACCTGTTGTGACTTATACTGACTCACCTGTGAGAAACCTTCCGGTAATCTTCCACAATCTCTTAATTGATGAGATGGAATCCATGTTTGAACACACAATCAAGCAATTTTGTATTGTTTATGTCATATATTTTAGATCATAGATTTATATTTTCCTCCACTTTTGTTAATTTTATGTCAGTGTAATGAAATTAATTTATTTCCTGAAAATTCTGCAATCAACACACCATTACGGCAATATGATTGTGTTAAATGTATTTTTTAAACGTGGCCAATTAATTACATTTCAATGTGTGTCATGCAATCTGTAGTGAACAGCACATCAATCCAATTTTCACAGTCAGAACCTAAACATTTTGCAATGTACTTTGATTTGTGACTCATTTTGTGTCATAAAGCATTATGACTTACAGGAATAAGTTAAGATATTTTAACCTTTGACTAACCAATACAAAAAGCTTCATTTTTGGCTGCCTTTTGTCTACGTTATATAAGCACGTATTTAATAAACAAGTTTTGGGCACATTTAAGTTTAGTGTAAGCCATTCCGCCCTTGTGTCATTCACTGCAATTAGTCGTGATAATTGTCCAATGTCACTGAAATGTAATTGTTCACTGCCATCCCTCCCAGTCAAAATGGATTGGACATTTATCGCCACCAGTGATGGGAACAGTACTGCTCCCCTCTTAATTAAAATGTGTAAACCGAAGCACAACACTCTTTAAAGTTATCTTTAAATACATTATTAATTATTGGCTGTCAAGCTGCCATGAAACACTTCACCTGTTTTATTGTTATTATACTTTTGAATGTTCTTTGTTTAAATTGTTTAACAGTTGACGTTTATGTTCCAGGCGTGCTGTAAGTTTCAACAGCTATGAAAGTATTAAGCTACAACCATGAATACAATAATATGGCAGAAAGACATATACGTACAAATTAATCAATGCCACAATGGGCTTGCAAGTCACTAGTTAAATACAAATACGTTAGATAATATCTGCTAGACACAATCATTTTTTTATTGTAGAAGCAAAAACAAATGAGATGGCTAAAACTTTCAAAGGTTTGCATTCACTATTTATCACAATTCCTTTTACCTCATTACTTTACAGTAGAACATTAGTACCTAAAAAATGTCTTTGAAACTACAATGTAAATATTTATTCTGCAACTCTGCAGGTCACTATTATTTCATGCTTCAAAGATGAAATGCTAAATATGTTTTACTGATGGATCTTTACTGGTGGGGGGGGCAAAGAGCATCTTTGCATATAAGCATTTCTTTGACACAAACACACACGCAACATAAAGGATCAAAGGAGATGAAATATGAAATGCAAATGACATGTATCTACATGTGGGCTAATTTTATCATCATAAAACATAAAAGGAGCAAATAATTACAAAGACTTGTCTGAAATGAAACATGATATTGATATTTGTTTCAGTTAGAAAAAATAAATAAAAATTATGGGATTTTAAAGAAAATGCTCATAATAAATAAATGATAAATAAATTAATTAATTTAAAAAATGGCCCATGTTGGAGGACTTTTAGTGCAGGCGATGAGGTGCTGAAATTCATGTTGGCTGTAAACAGACCACCTTGTTAACACCAGTATCACTTGACATATTGCATTTGTGTTTCTGTGTGTGTGTGTGTGTGTGTGTGTGTGTTTAACTGGCAGGCCTTGGCCCATTGAGAAACTCTGAAGTCAGTGACCCTGTAAAGTTACTGAACAAACAAACCCCCAATCACTTAATTAAACACGATTCAAATTGATTTGTGATCTGAATAGAAAATGTTGTTTTTATTCTGAAGGCGGAAACTAAATACAGCTCCACTTAACTATTTTGCTAGCAAGCTAGCTAGTGAAAGATACCTGATTTTTTTTCAGTTGTGTTCAAAGACAAACTGAAACCGGTTAGATTTTGCCATTTTGAGTTACATAAGTCTTTCAATAGACGATGATACAATATGGCTCTTTTGTTCCTTCTGAAATTCATTTTTCGCAAATAGATGTCAAATTCATTTCAACTGGGAGGGTTGCCGGCAAATCCGGTTACAATGGCTTGGACGGTAAACACTGTCAATGGCAATCACGTAATTAATATAAGATTGATGGATGGATGGGATAATCTTATAACTAGGTA